>NC_041388.1:321842666-321893616 GCF_002162155.2 Triticum dicoccoides
CGGCGACGGCGTCCCACGGCGGCGCGGTGACGGGCGTCGGGGAGGATAAAGGGCGCGGGCGGCGCGGCTCCCCTGGGCCATGGGGGCCCGATGTGGGCTCGGGCGGGCCGGCGCGGCGGCGGCGATGTGGGCGCCCGCTCGGGACACGTGGCATGGCGCGTCGGACGGTGGTGGCGAGCGGACAACGTCCGGCCCAGATGGACAATGTCCGGTGTAGTGCGAGGGGTGGATCTAGGGTTAGAGAAAGAGGGGATCCGAGATTTTCGGGGAGAGACCTTTATATAGGCATAGAGGGAGCTAGGAGAGTCCAAATGAGGTGCGGTTTTCGGCCACGCGATCGTGATCGAACGCTCTAGATGATGGAGAAGGGTTAGGTGGGTTTTGGGCCAAATTGGAGGGGTGTTGGGCTGCAACACACACGAGGCCTTTTCTGTCCCTGGGTTAACCGTTGGAGTATCAAACGAAGTCCAAATGATACGAAACTTGACAGGCGGTGTACCGGTAGTAAACCAAGGCCGCTTGGAAAGTCTCGGTCCAATCCGGAAATGTTTAATCCCCACACACGAAAGAAAGCTAGAAATGACCACCGGAGGAGAACGAAGCGCCGGCATGCAAAACAGACAACGGGGAAAATGCTCGAATGCATGAGATGAACACGTATGCAAATGCAATGCACATGATGACATGATATGAGATGCATGACAATGACAACAACACATGGAGACAAAAACCCGAACCCGAGAAAATAAAATAACTTAACGCCAGAAACGGCAAGAGTTGGAGTACAAATGGGGAAAGTCATATCCGGGGTGTTACAACACTCTACCACTACGAAAGGATCTCGTCCCGAGATCTAGGACTGAAAGAACACCGGGTACTCAGAACGGAGGTGATCCTCGCGTTCCCAGGTAGCTTCACGGTCAGAATGGTGTGACCACTTGACTTTGAGGAATTTGATTGACTTATTGCGAGTCTTGTGTTCTGTCTCTTCAAGAATAGCAACGGGGTGCTCACGATAGGAAGATCTTCTTGGAGCTCAATGTCCTCGAAGTTGACGGTGCGGTCAAGAGTCTTGAAGCACTTCTGGAGCTGAGAGACATGGAACACGTCATGAACATTTGCAAAGTTTGAAGGAAGCTCGAGTTGATAGGCGAGATCGCCTCTCTTACTGACAATCTTGAAAGGTCCCACGTATCTAGGGGCAAGCTTCCCTTTGATACCGAAGCGACGAGTACCTTTCATAGGAGAGACGCGGAGGTAAACATGATCTCCGATCTCGAAAGCCAAATCACGGTGCTTACTATCATAGTAGCTCTTCTGACGGGATTGGGCTGCTTTGAGGTTATCTCGAATGACTTTGCACATTTCCACTTCCTCTGTGATTAAGTCATTTCCGAGAAGCTGACGTTCACCGGTTTCAGACCAGTTGAGAGGGGTACGACACTTCCTGCCATACAGAATTTCAAATGGGGCCTTGCCCGAACTTGCTTGAAAACTGTTATTGTAGGAGAATTCAGCATAAGGAAGACAATCCTCCCACTTCATGTCGAAGGAGATCACACAAGCCCTGAGCATATCTTCAAGAATCTGGTTGACACGCTCAACTTGACCACTAGTTTGAGGATGGAAAGTTGTGCTGAAGCGGATGTTGGTGCCCATGGCCTTCTGAAAAGAATCCCAAAACTTGGAGGTAAAGATACTGCCACGGTCTGAAGAGATCACTTGTGGAATACCGTGCAGAGAGACAATCCGAGAGGTATAGAGTTCCGCCAATTGAGCTGTAGTGATCGACTCTTTGATAGGCAGAAAGTGAGCCACTTTGGTGAGTTTGTCGATGACAACGAATATAGCATCATTGCCACGCTTGGACTTTGGAAACCCATTCACGAAGTCCATTTCAATGTGGTCAAACTTCCATTCTGGAATGGCAAGAGGTTGGAGGAGACCAGCTGGCCTTTGGTGTTCTGCCTTCACTCTTCTGCAGACATCACACTCATTCACGAATTGAGCAATCTCGCGCTTCATTCGAGTCCACCAATAAGCCTGCTTGAGGTCCTGATACATCTTCGTACTCCCAGGGTGGATGGAGAGGAGAGAATTGTGAGCCTCGTTCATGATCACTTTACGGAGGTCACCTTTGAGTACAACAATATGATCCTCGAAGAAGAGAGTATCCTTGTCGTCAAGGCGGTAGCACTTGTACTTAGGTTGACTCTTGGCAATCCCAATCTTCACCTTTTTCACCATAGCATCAAGAAGCTGGGCTTGGCGAATCTGGTCTTCTAAGGTAGGAGAGACTTGGAGGTTGGCGAGGAAACCTTGAGGAACAACTTGCAGATTAAGTTTGCGGAAAGCTTTACAAAGCTCGGGTTGATAAGGCTTGAGAATCAGACTGTTGCAGTAAGCCTTTCTGCTCAATGCGTCAGCAATCACATTGGCCTTGCCTGGAGTATACTCGATACTCGGATTATACTCTTGAATCATTTCGGCCCATCGAGTTTGCCTGAGGTTGAGATTAGGCTGAGTGAAGATGTACTTGAGACTCTTGTGATCAGTGAAAATGTCCACTTTTCTTCCCAACAAGAGATGTCTCCAAGTCAAAAGAGCATGCACAACTGCCGCCAACTCGAGATCATGAGTGGGGTAGTTCTTCTCATTAGGCTTCAATTGACGAGATGTATAAGCAACAACTTTCTTCTCTTGCATCAATACTGCGCCAAGACCTTGGAGAGAGGCATCACAAAAGACCTCGTACGGCTTGGATTCATCAGGCGGAGTCAGAACTGGAGCAGTGATCAATTTCTCTTTCAAATTGTTGAAAGCAATGTCACACTCCGGAGACCAAACGTACTTGACGTGCTTCTGGAGAAGATTAGAGAGAGGCTTCGCGATCTTATAAAAGTTTTCAACGAATCTTCGACAGTAGCTTGCGAGACCGAGGAAGCTACGGAGTTGCTTCACATTCTGAGGAGGTTCCCAATTCATAATTGCAGACACCTTCTCAGGATTCACCGCAATGCCCTTGGCAGAGATGATATGACCAAGATAAAGAACCTCATTGAGCCAAAATTCGCACTTGGAGAACTTGGCGTAGAACTGATGTTCCCTGAGCTTATCAAGAACCAAACGCAAGTGCTTGGCATGATCTTCCTTGTTCTTCGAGAAAACCAGAATGTCATCGAGATAGACCAAAACGAAGTCATTGGTGTAGGCGTTGAAGATGAAGTTCATCATGCGAGAGAACGTCGGAGGAGCGTTGACGAGGCCAAAAGACATGACAGTGTATTCATATGAACCATAGCTTGTCCTGAAGGCCATCTTGGGAATATCTTGCTCGTGGGTACGAATCTGATGATAACCCATACGGAGATCAAGCTTGGAGAATACTTGGGCACCTTTGAGTTGTTCGAACAGCTCATTGATGTTGGGAAGTGGGTATTTGTTCTTTATGGTCTTCTTGTTCAATGGACGGTAATCAACACATAGTCGGTCCGTTCCATCCTTCTTCTTCACAAAAAGAACACCACAACCCCACAGAGAAGAACTAGGCCGGATGAGACCCATTCTCTCTTGAATATCGAGTTGCTTCTTCAGCTCCTTCAACTCTTCAGGTCCAAGCTTGTAAGGACGTTTGCACACAGGTTCCGTGTCGGGCTCAAGATCAATAACGAATTCAACTGGCCGGTGCGGAGGCATTCCTAGAAGCTCTTCTGGAAAGACGTCTTGATATTCGCAAACGACTGGAATTTGCAAGATAGCATCCAGTTCACCCTTCTCATTGAGAGAAAACAGACGGATGGTATCATCACGAGCGGCAAAGACAATTACATCCTCAGACAAATGAGTCAATTGAATCTGCCTGGCTGCATAATCAAGCTGAGCCTTGTGCTTAGAAAGCCAATCCATTCCGAGAATAAGATCAATATCCGAGTTACCAAGAACCATTGGGGAAGAAAGGAACTTGTAGTCGCCCAACATGATAGTAACATCTGGCACCTCCAGACTTGCACTTAAACGTTTGCCAGGAGAAACGATATCCATTTGTTTACCCAAATGAGAAGAAACAAACTCATGCTTGGTAAAAAATGGCTTTGACATGAAACAATGCGATGCACCAGTGTCAAAAAGAACTTTTGCAGGGATATCATTAATAGGAAGGTTACCCATGATGACATCTGATGAATCCTCTGCCTGAGCTACATTCACCATATTGACCTTGGCGTACTTGGGGTTATGCTTGACCACAGCTGTACTTGCCGATCTGATAGGAGGAGGAGGAGGAAGACGCCTCTGGTTGAAACACTTGTTGGCATAGTGACCCTTCTGTTGGCACTTGTTGCACGTGACCTCTGAAAGCGGACGGTGATACAGAGCACTTGATCTTGGAGGTTGAGACGAAGCCCTGTTCTGAAAGCCAGGGTTGGGTGGGTCGGAAGATCCACTGCCACCTTTGCTCTTCTCCTGATACGGCTGACGAAACGGAGGAGGAGGAAGCCAATACTTCTGCTGCTTGGCCACTTGAGTAGAGGAAGAAGGAGTAACATCTCTGACTCGCTTCTTGGAAGCATCACACCTCAACTGAGCAGCCTCTTGCTTCAATGCCATGTTGTAGAACTCATCGTACCTCAAGGGCTCAAAGAGAACAAGAGCTAGCTGGATTTCTTCTCTGAGACCACCCCTGAACTGGTATATCATGCTCTTCTCATCAGGGACGTCCTGCTTGGCAAAGCGGGTAAGCTTCTGAAACAACTTGTTGTAGTGACAGACAGACAAAGAGCCTTGCTTCAGGTTGCGGAATTCCTCACGCTTGCTTTCAACCACGCTCTGAGGGATATGGTGAGCTCTGAAATCTTGACGGAATTCATCCCAAGTGATAACACGTCCACCTCTGGAGTCCTTGTACTGCTGGAACCATTCTGCAGCTTGATCTTTGAGTTGGAAGGAAGCGAACTTGACAAAGTCCTCAGGCCTGACGTTACTGCACTCGAAATGCTTGCACAGATCCACAAGCCAATCGCCAGCATCGGTTGCCTCAACACAATTGCTGAAAGTCTTTGGCCCGTTAGCAAGGAACTGGTTGAGTGTAGCAGAGTGATTCTGATTGTTGCCTTGGTTCCCTTGGTTGCCTTGATTGTGCTCTTGGAGAATTTGCATGATCAACTGTGTGTTTGCATTGGTTGCGGCCATCACAGCTTGCCATGCCTCCGGAGGAGGTGGAGGTGGTGGCGGATCAGGATTCGGAGTCGTGCGCGTTGGAGGAGCCATCCTGAAGAGGTTGACCACCATTAGCACATAGACAGACAAATATTGAAGCTGAATCCAACGGAATGAAAATTGCAACATATAGTCTTCACATCCGAACAAAATGAACGAATGCATTCCTCTTGAAATGGTCACATATCCATAAATTGAGAAGCCACGTAGAATTTAGGTAGAGAAATAAATCAACAAGCTACGGATCAAGAACGAATAATCGGTAAGAAATCCCAATCTCAAACCAATATCCGTGGAAGAAGAACTAGAGCTACGAGAATTCCCACCTATGAAACTCCCGAACCTTTCCGGTTATGCAATCAGGTGTTGGGGATATAGGGGAAGCATAATATCTCACCCAATTCTAGCAAATCCTACATCCAGCTGTATCCATCCTTCAACACATAACCGAGAAAAAACTTCGGAAACCATCTACCTCAACCTTCGAAAAGCATCCATTATACAAGTTATGGCGGTACTCCCGAACTCCCGCCCCAGTACTGGGTGGCGTCGAGGTTATCTCACCTACGAACTGCATAAAAGAGATTTTCGATGTCGGCGTACTAAACTCAGCTATTCCAGAACTGCAACGATAAAATTATGACGACAACACCTCAGAGCTCAACTCCCCGGGACACTTCCACAAAACCCCTGACAGGAGGCACCAAGACAATGTTCTCATCATAAAACCATCGGAACGATTCCAAGATACCCGCGTGATCCTAAAAAAAATTAGTGAAATTTGAGAAGAGAAGAGTCAAACTCTACGTCAGGATGCCTTACCAGAGCGATGAGGAGACTGGGAAGTAAAAAGAATTCCTAAACTCTCCGATATATAATTCCTAAATGATTCAAAACATTTTTCTAGACACAACTCGGCCGCTAAAAATGATCAAGCAATGGGGCTCCTAAGGTCGGGGAAGGCTCTGATTACCAACTTGTAACACCCTCGATGCGACTATAGCTCCCACGTGTCAAGGCACGACTTAGAGACATAATCGCATTGAAGGCATATGTCGCAAGTAAGGTAATCTTTACAACATCCCATGTAATATAATAATAATAAAGGGGACATAACATAGTTGGCTTACACTCGCCACGTCAATCAAGGTACATAAATAACATTACATCATCCAAACACTCATGGCCCGACTACGGCGCCAAAATAAAAGATAACCCAACATGCGACATGGTCCCGATCACCCCCAACTGGGCACCACTACTGATCATCGGGAAAGGAAACATAGTAACGTTGAGAATCCTTGTCGAACTCCCACTTGAGCTCGAGCGCGTCACCTGGAGCGGAATCATCAGGCCCTGCATCTGGTGTAATAGTAATCTGTGAGCCACAGGGACTCAGCAATCTCGCACCCTCGCGATCAAGACCATTTAAGCTTATAGGTAAGGCAAGGTAAAATATGTGTAGCTGCAGCAAACGACTAGCATATATGGTGGCTAACCTGTTCGCAAAAGAGAGCGAGAAGAGGAGGCAAAGCGCGAGCGAGAAACTAGAGAGCAACCTGCGCAAACATTACTCCAACACCGTGTCCACTTCACGGACTCCGCCGAGAAGGGGTCATCATGGTAACACACTCAGTTGATTCATTTTAGTTAAGTTAAGGTTCAAGTTATCTACAACCGGACATTAACAAATTCCCATCTGCCCATAACCGCGGGCACGGCTTTCGAAAGTTTAAATCCCTGCAGGGGAGTCCCAACTTAGCCCATGAAAAGCTCTCACGGTCAACGAAGGAATAGACCTCCTCCCGAGACGTACCGATCAGACTCGGTACCTCGGTTCTTCAAGACACTTCGATAGGTTAAAACAAGACCAGCAACACCGCCCGAATGTGCCGACAAATCCCAATAGGAGCTGCACATATCTCGTTCTCAGGGCACACTCAGATAGGTCAAGCTACGAGTAAAACCAACCCTCGAGTTTCCCCGAGGTGGCCCCGCAGGCTGCCCGGTTTGGACCAACACTCAGAGGAGCACTGGCCCGGGGGGGTTTAAATAAGATGACCCTCGGGCTCCGGAAACCCAAGGGAAAAAGAGGCTAGGTGGCAAAAGGTAAAACCAAGGTTAGGCATTGCTGGAAAAGCTTTAATCAAGGCGAACTATCAAGGGGTTCCGATTATAACCCAACCACGTAAGGAACGCAAAATCCGGGAACATAACACCGATATGACGGAAACTAGGGCAGCAAGAGTGGAACAAAACACTAGGCGAGAGGCCAAGCCTTCCACCATTTACCAAGTATATAGATGCATTAAGATAACATAGCAATATAATGATATCCCAACAAGTAAATAAGGTTCCAACAAGGAACGGCCTCCAATCTTCACCTGCAACTAGCAACGCTATAAGAGGGGTTGAGCAAAGCGGTAACATAGCCAATCAAGGGTTTGCTAGGACATGGTGGGTTAGAGGTTTGACATGGCAATTTGGGAGGCTTGAAAGCAAGTGGTAGGCATCGTAGCATTAGCATAGCAAAAGAGCGAGCAATCTAGCATAGCAAAGATAGTAGTGATTTCGAGGGTATGATCATCTTGCCTACAAAGTTGTTAGAGTTGACTGGATCCTCGAAAGAAAACTCAACAGGCTCCTCGTTAGCGAACTCGTCTCCCGTCTGTATCCAAACAAGACAAACAAGAAACAAGGACACAATCAACCACGTGCAAGGATCAAACAATATGATGCAAGGATGGTATGCTATGCGGGATGCGATGCGGGATGCATATGCAAGATGTGACAAGGAATGCATGACCCTGGCCTCAACTTTGGAATCCAAGTGTGTCACTGGAAAGATGAGATGAAATCGCTTGAAAACTATATAAAGAACGCCAGAATCGGAGTTACGGTTTGGAAATGGCAAGCAAAACAAATATGACGCCGGTCTGCGATTTACAGCAAGTAGTCATCTAAATGCAATGAGATGAACATGCTACAGCACTCAAACATGACAACAAAATACATGGCAGGGATTCACTCAAGATGCTTAACAAAAGTCTAGCACTGAGCTACGGCCAATTCATCCATTAACAGGTTCAAACAAGCATGGCAAAAATGCATATGGCAAACAGATTTCAGACTTACTGAAATTAACACTTGTCTGGAATTTCAGATCAGGTAGCTCTCTTTGGAGCAACAAAACTACATGCTACAGGACCTGAACATGGCAAAGTAAAGCATGGCATGGAGATACTCAAAGAGCTTAACAAAAGTCCCTTAGTTACCTTGAGCCAAAAGGGATCAGAAAATACAATTGCAAGCATGTGAACATGACAAAAACATAATCAGTCTTCAGACTTAGTGAAAACTGGAGCATGCTGAAAACAGATATCAAGTAGGCATGTTTACGAGCCCGATGCACTCACTACGGAGCGAGTCATGACAAACTAAGCATACATCCATCAAGAATACACACAATGCAAGCTATACATGGTAAGAACAATAGCATAGCATGCTCGGATCAACTACAACATCCCCGGCAAAATCGCTAACAAGTAGACAATCTGCCCAGATTCACAAAGTAGCAAAAGTAGAGCTTGATTGACTCAAGATAGGGTGCTCCATAATTGCAAACAAAGACATGGATGAATAGAGCACTACAAGATTAACAAAACATCCTTACTGATCATCCTCAAAAGAGGCACGGATCACTAGGAAACAACATGAACATATGGTCATATGAAATAAACAGATCAAGGACTTAGTGGAATTGCTAAGTCCCTGAAATCAGAATTACCAAGTGCACCACTTTGCAAGCTCGTGCTAGTCACCACACACATCACAAAAATACATGGGTTGCACCTCTGTAAAGATGGAAAAACCCTTAACAAAACATATGTAGAGCTCATGGGCATATCATGCACACAATAATCATGGCAAAAATGACAAATATGCAAATGGAGTAGCAGATCTGACAATTAAATCAAGTATCCCTCTTCTAACAGCATTTCGGGCATCAAGATGAACTCAAATGAAAATGATGCAATGGAATGAAATGATGTACTCTCTGAGATGAACATTTTGATATGCTATATGGCAAAAACGGAGCTACGGATGTGGAGATATAGCATGATGAAGAAGGGCACATGAGCTAGGGTTAGGGATAAAAGTCAACCCAAACGGATCTAGATCCAGATCTAGTGCACAGGAGCCGAGGTTGGCCGGAATCTTCGCCGGAGTTGAGGACCGCGGTGGCCAGAGGAAGGAGGAGGTCGGCCGGAGCTCGTGGCGGCGAGGGGTAGGCGGCGACGGCGGGCACGGGCGCCGAGGTGGCCGCGGTTGGCGCGGGCGGCATCGACAAGGGTTGGTGGCGGCGGCGGCGACGGCGTCCCACGGCGGCGCGGCGACGGGCGTCGGGGAGGAGAAAGGGCGCGGGCGGCGCAGCTCCCCTGGGCCACGAGGGCCCGACGTGGGCTCGGGCGGGCCGGCGCGGCGGCGGCGATGTGGGCGCCCGCCCGGGACACGTGGCGCGGCGCGGTTGGACGGTGGAGGCGAGCGGACAACGTCCGGCCCGGACGGACAATGTCCGGTGCGGTGCGAGGGGTGGATCTAGGGTTAGAGAAAGAGGGGATCCGGGATTTTCGGGGAGAGACCTTTATATAGGCATAGAGGGAGCTAGGAGAGTCCAAATGAGGTGCAGTTTTCGGCCACGCGATCGTGATCGAACGCTCTAGATGATGGAGAAGGGTTAGGTGGGTTTTGGGCCAAATTGGAGGGGTGTTGGGCTGCAACACACACGAGGCCTTTTCGGTCCCTCGGTTAACCGTTGGAGTATCAAACGAAGTCCAAATGATATGAAACTTGACTGGCGGTCTACCGGTAGTAAACCATGGCCGCTTGGCAAGTCTCTGTCCAAACCGGAAATG
Source organism: Triticum dicoccoides (assembly GCF_002162155.2). Classification (NCBI taxonomy): domain Eukaryota; kingdom Viridiplantae; phylum Streptophyta; class Magnoliopsida; order Poales; family Poaceae; genus Triticum; species Triticum dicoccoides. The sequence continues at coordinate 321,852,797 of NC_041388.1, forward strand.
TTTAATCCCCACACACGAAAGAAAGCTAGAAATGACCACCGGAGGAGAACAAAGCGCCAGAATGCAAAACGGACAACGGGGAAAATGCTCGAATGCATGAGATGAACACGTATGCAAATGCAATGCACATGATGACATGATATGAGATGCATGACAACGACAACAACACACGGAGACAAAAACCCAAACCCGAGAAAATAAAATAACTTAACGCCGGAAACGGCAAGAGTTGGAGTACAAATGGGGAAAGTCATATCCGGGGTGTTACAGAATATGACAGGATAGAAGGTCAGATGTGGGTCCCTCGTGTCAACACTCAAACAAAATGTGTTGGTTTAAGCTGCCTCATCAGCACGGACGTGTGGGCCAACCCTGTCATAAACGGGTTTAAACGAACCTAATCGGCACTAGGTAGTAGTTTTTGGCACAGATTAAGAAATTTGTTTTTATTATTTTTTATACAATAGTTTCTTCCTAGGGCTGGTTGAAAGTGATAGTTTTTTTTGTTAAATACTCTACATATTGTAAGTAGGAGTGAAAGTTAAGCTTTGGAATCCAATAAGCAAGGTTAGTTACATAGTGCCTATGTGTACGTGATTGAAAGTAAATATCAACCATGAGTGACTAATATCTTGATGGAAAACTCGAAACTATGGAAATAATAGCATTTCTTTGCATGGTTGGAAATACTGGCAATGTTCACGTGCGTTGCAACAGATCATAATTAGAATAATAGTTATTCACAAACTTGATACAAAACACTCTAATTTTGATATACATATATCACTAGAGATATATTATGTTTCAATCAGAAAATATTCTTGGGCTGTTTTGGTGAGGTGAGGGAGGGTGTGGTTGGTTTTAAGATACTAATTATGGGTTTTTCTGCAAATTGGTAGAGAAGTGGGATGTTGGTGAGAAAAGGCAACAACTTACCTCACAGTCATTAGATGTAGATCTAATGGTCAGAAATGATGGATGGCTGACACACCATCATCACCAACTTAGTCTTCTGTAGGAGTACTAGCAAGATGTCTGTGCATTGCACGGAACATCAAGATGCATTTTTTTATAAAACACTTGTTGTGATTGACCCATGTGGGAGTAATCCCATGTGTAAAAACTAATGATATCTCGAGAAATAGGAGATAAGGTGAAGAGGAGTGGGGCGTGGTGGTGATTGGTGGTCGGACTTAGCGGAGGCAAGGGGATGGACGACGCTGGCAGCGGCCACCAGGCCAGTTTGTTCTAGAGGCTTCCTTTTTTAATTGCTCAACAATGAGGTTGTTGGAGATAAGGATGAATGAGGGAAGGCCTTGTCTGCAAATGTGCAGAGAGGTGCGGGTATCTTTTAGTTTAATTTCCATCCGTCAGATATAGATCGGACGGTCTATTGCAAGATGGCACTCATACCATCATCACCAACTCGGTCTTTTTATAAGAGAAGAAATATAAGTATGGAGATACAAATGTATTATCGTGTTTTCGTAAACTAGGATCTACATTCTATTCAACGGCTCAGCATGTGGGGCCTTAACACAATGACTTCTCGACTGTGTAAAACAAAGGTTTTCCCGTCGCCGATAAGGAGGGGGTGACGGCGGCGTGCTTTTGGCTTGCTCTAGTCCTAGTAGTCATACTAGGTGGTCTACGCATGTGTAGATTTATTCTTTTTCACGTCTCGTGTTCGCCGTACTGCCACTACTATTGATGAATAGATGGTAAGTTATTCACGGGGAAACCCTTGTTGAGCGTGTTTGCGAGAGAGAGAGAGAGAGTGCGTGTGTGATATGTCTAGAGACTGAGGCAATGATAAGAGATTCTTTGTGTCTATGTGTGTGGAGGATAGAGAGAGACATGTACATGGGGCTTTGTGTTGTGTAACGTGGAGACACATAGACATAATCAGAGAGTGAGTGCGTGAGATACACATGCGGACATGGGTGGAGATGTGTGAGTTAGAGAGATGGAGAATTTTGGTGTGCATCTGAGCTAGCAAGGGGGGGATATATACATACCTAGAGCTGGAGAGAATATGCGGTGTGTGTCTTAAAAGAAGGATCCAGGTAGATGGGTGTTTGTGCGTGTCTGTGTGTGTTTGTGCACGCATTTGTGTGTGAGAGGGAGTGTGTGTATGTGGAGTAGAGAGACCACTAATGATGTAAACCTAGTATAACAGAAGGGGAATGGTGTGGCATGCGTGTCAAAGAGAGACAAAGGCATGTGTAGTAGCGGGATAGCATGGGTGCGGGCGGGGAGCAGACAATTTGGAAGAGACATCGAGTGTGTGTGGGAGAGGCGTGTGAGAGCAAGCGAGTGAGAGAGAGAGAGAGCTAGCGACGGAGAGAGAGAGAGAGGAAAGGAGGGGGGAGAGAGGGGCCGTTCGTGTCCATAAGTGGTGTATAGATAGGAAGACAATGTTGATGTTGTTCGAAATTGGCCTATGTACGGAAACGCAAGGGAGGCGAGTCATCGTGTGTGTGATAGGGACTTCATGAGAGATCTAGAATAGATGGTGTAGAGAACAACATGCGAGATTGAGAACGATGATACATTAGGGAGCTATGGAAAGAGTCACGACATATATGTATACATGGAAGGAGCTGGGGTGGGTCCACATGTGGGAGAGATAGAAAGAGGAGAGTGGTGCACAAGGAGACAAAGTGTGCTTGTTTGTAGTGGGGGTGGTGTGTGAGGTGAGTGTGCGAGAACCACATAACTAGGGAAATAGACGTTTGGGGGCGACGTTTTGTGTGTATGGGAAAGATACACTCTACATAGTGTGTGTGCTTGGGAAAGAGAGATGCCGGGAGACCTAGAGAGTGGGTGAAGAGATGTGTGCATGCCCGAGAAACAAAGTGATAAGTGACCTATATTGGGGTCCGGGCGGACTTTAGAAGAGAGGGGGGTGTTAATGTGCTCGTGTGTTCGTGTCTGGGGGTGAGAACAATGCGTGTGGGGGGGCGACGGAGGGTGGTGGGTGGGGGGGTTGGCTTCAGATAATGAGTGAGGTGTCTATATTTGAGGGACTTTAGCGTAATTGAGATATATATGGTCAATAGTGTGTGCACTCATGGTTGATCAATTTTTTTCACAGTTTGCACTATGAGATAACAATACTTTTGAACATGCGTGATATACCTTGATGTACCAGAATTACAAACCTAAGATTGGAATTTTGGAATTCGACTCCATCATTAGCTTTGTAATTCATTTAAACGGAGGTACATTTTTTAAACCAGGATTTCGTGATTTCAAATTCATATATCAAACCTAGAGATATACACATACATGCATGTTCAAACTTTATAATCATCCACTTTATTCATACACATACACATTTTTGCTTTTGTTATCATATTTAGGATAAACACATTTGGAATTTCATTTGAATTGGACCGTATGATGGTATTTGCTTGTACTAGCTCAATGATCCATATTTGAATTGAATGGACAATCTAAGTTTCGAGTTGGAGACATTGATTTTCAAAACTTACACTTTTTTGCGTGCAAAACAAATAAATTCCCAGCCATGATATCATAGCCGGCCGTACAAGAGAAGAACACTTATAATTTCAGGTGCCAAAAGCTTTCAAACTTCCCGCTCACGTCGAAATATCTCGTGCCTAGCCCTGCGATATTCCTTTTTTACCCCTTCCACATGAACAGAAAAGGGTTGTGTTGGTAACTCCATTATTTTCCCCTCTTTGCCCCCAACATTCTTCCCCAGAGCCCCTCCCCTTCCCCTCCCCGACCCCCCCAACCACGGCAAGCCACCGAATCTAGTCCTCCGCCACAGCGGTGGACCTCACACCCCGCCGGATCTACCTTCCACACCTTGGAACCCCCAACTGCCAACTCACCTCTTCACCGGAGCCGCTTCAGCGATTGGCTTGTCCACCGCTCCAGATCTCCTTGACCGCCATCATGGTCCACCGCGTCGGATCTGCTTAACCGGCGCCCTCGCTAACCACAGTGTAGGCCCTTCACTGACTCCCTCGTCCGCCCCATAGCTGGCCCTTCATACAAGCCCTCGTCCGTCGCAACAGATCCGCCTTACCGAAAGCACTGTACACCGCGCCCGCCGAAGCCTTCATCCACTGCACCAGACCCACTCCACGGATGCCATATTCAACTCCACCGACCCTGCTTTACTGACACCGCAGCCTCATCAGGTTATTTCGATTTGTACTCCTTCGGTTTTTCTCTTCTTTATCATGCAACTGTTCACTTACCACATATGAGCTTTCTTGTATGTCGACAGGCACCGCAACCGAAGCACCGGAGCCGCTTCAACGACGGTGATAGCCGGCCCAAACTCAACCGCAACATGAGCACCATCGACGATCCTTAGCTATCAAGTATGACAACGATACCCATACGCCGCCGTGAATCAGGTACTATTATCCAACGGTTGGTGCCTATGTTCACTTTCTTGGCATAAGCACCACACCTTTGAATTTCTTCAGGGCATCATTCAATTTTTCATGAGACGCGTTATTCTGCTTGCACCTGTAGGGCCATACTTCTGGCAGTGAACATGTTATATGTGCTAAATTACATACAAGTACACATATAGTTAATATGCTTTAGTTTTGTCCTAAGTATTACTGTACTTCCTAGATATCACTGCCTACTATTTTACTTCTTGCATGCTATATTTATGATAATGGTGTTGTTCTGATGCCACCTATTGGTTCCATCAGACTGCTTCATGTTCTCTATGCTTAATTACACATCAGCAAACTAGCATGTGGTTTCGCTACTTTTTGTTCATTTTACCCTACATTTTCTGATGCTAGCTATCACATCACTGCTCCGAGCCTCTGTTCATTACTTTTTTATGTGGTCTTGATCTTCCCAAGTTGCATGACTAATTTTATGCTTCTATTAATTATGGAGTTGTCAATCCCATCAAGCAAAATATTTGTTCTTTTGGGGCTGGCACCTCGAACAAGCATAAAAATAGAGTGAAGCAGATATATTGTCGTGTAAGCACACACCCTTCTTTCATTAGTTTAGATGAACCATTGATGATCAATTCGAACCAGTGCATGCGATTAAAATTAATTTTACCTAAATAGAGGGTGCAGAATAAACTACAGCAACTAGATTTGCAACCACGGGATGCTGACGATATCTTCAAAGAACATTCCAACAGCAGTGAGGCTTCACAACAACATATGGTAAGCCAATGTGTTTTAGTACATGTGAAATGTAATGCGTGCGGGCTGCTTTCTTGGCTTGTGCCCTCAACCTGTAATCCTACCGAATTACAAATTGTTCAGTTGTCTGCTTTGTTGTATTGCTTGATTCAAATGCTTGTTTGTTACTTGTTAGGCTATACTTGAGTTGGCCAATATGTCAGCAAAGCTTGTTGTACTATCATAAAGAAATGCATGCCTAGTTCATTTGAGTCCTTAACTTTTCCTCTGAACTTCATCACAAGATTTTCTTCGTAGTTCATATGAGGCCACATTGTTAAGTGCTTTCTCAGATTATTTGAAATGCTTAGATGCCTTGGCGACTTAAATATAGCGATGGTACACTCCCTTTCAACTAGGGATGTCAACTAGGTCCCGTTTAATCCCGATTAAAGTCCACTAGTGGTATGATAGTTCAAAAGAGTTTTTGTTTTTTGAGGAAAATGAACTAGGGAGCTAGCAAAAACTAACTAGATGGGACTGGCGGATGTCATTTATTTTCCACTTACATCCCTAGTTTCATCTTACCATTTTAATTTCTTTTCGGCTGATGCTGCTTCGAACCATTTAAATATAGCTTGCCATGCTCGGCAATAATTTGTATGTCGTTTACCATGTAAGCTTACTGCCTGGATCATGCGATAACTATCTCTTACTTATGTCCAGCGGAAACCTTTCAGGATGCTGTTCACACTAGGACACAATGTACAACCCCAGAATCTATTTGTGGAAGAAGTGCGCCATCCATGTTACCAAATGGTAGTAGTTCAGAGGCAACACCACTGGAGAGCAGTATGAGCACAGATATTATAGTTCTTGAGGCTCTACTAGAGGCAAAAAGAGATGGTGTGGCTGCCATGAATGAGGTAATCTTGATCTTGAGGCTGAAAATTATGCAATTAGCTGCACACATTATGCAAGCAACCCAAGAATTGGAGGAAGTAAGAATGTTGCATTTGAAGACAGAGGAGGTACTGCTATTTCTGCTATGTGAAGCCCAGGGTAATCCCAGTTCTTCTTTAGATAGCTGTTGAAATTGTCAATAGATTATTGTACTTGCATGTTGCGTCATGTCTCTGAATAGATTATGTTGTAAGCCCCCCTATGTTGTCCATGTGTTGTAATGATCTGGATTTTTTAGGCGAGGTAATCCTCAATACTTATATGATTGACATAAGGTGAACAGTTTTTCGTGTGAGCATATTGTATTGGATGAAATAACTGTTTGACTCAAACTCTCAAAGTGTATCCAACCTACTGGATTCGAAGATCATGACATTTCTAAATCATAATCATATATAAAGGTGGAATAAATCTTTGTTGTGGTTTTGAAGAAATAAATAACAAAACGTAGAATTATCTGTGGGTATTCGTAATCGAATACAAATTGGATTTGAATTTAGTTGCCAGGGCCCAGGGCAAACATGAATGCTAATTCTCCCAAGTTTTGAACGAAGCAGCTAAACACCCACTATCATTTGTGGGCTGCCTGAACAAGTGTTTGCGAGATGGAAATTACTGTCTACCCCTAACACTTTGACATCCTTATCGATCGGATTTACAGTGCTGACAATAGGGGCAGACTAGTAACTTCAATCAGACGTGACACGACCGCCTCCGAGCCCATTCAGACACGATGGGCGCCAAACATGGGCGGCAAAACACATTTGATTCAAGCTCGTGCGAAAGACATGTGTCTCTCCATCCATTTCCCCATTCATACACGGTGGGCGACAAAGCAAACTCTCCTCGTCCGAAATCGATGTAGGCAAATATTTTAAATAGGGGCAAATGTGTGACTTCCCTCAGACGTGACACAGCCGCCCTACCTTTCAGCCCCATTCATACACCATGGGCGCCAACCGTGGGCAGAAAAACACCCTCTCCTCGCCCGAAATTGCTACCGGCAAATATTTGGGAGATGCGAGATTACCTCCTATCCCCAACCAACATGATGTCCGAAATTTTAAACCAGGGATAAGTTCATAACTTTCCCACATTTCAGACAAGCGCGTCCCAAAGTTTGAGATCCCCCTCCCCCTCCATTTCCCCATTCATACACCTTCGGCGCCACAACAACCTCCCCACTGCGGCCAGCCTCCTCCGTCCTCCACCCCATCCTCCACCTTGCCAAAGCCGCTACCCCTACCCCATCGTCCACTACAAGAGATGGATGTATCTCATCCACGACACCTGACCAGGATCCATTCATCACGTCCTCTCGCTTCATCGGGGTCATCGTCCACCTTGTCGTTGCCGCTCCTACGACCACCTCGTTCACAGCAACAGGATTTATCCCTCGACCCGGCCGTCTGCCATCTAAAGTCTTCTTCCCCGCCGCCGACAACCATCGCACCCGCAACACCCTCAATGTATCAGCAGGGACCTACACGGTGTCGCAAGAGAGGTGGTACTCTTCCATATGTGCTTAAGTAATTGATCTCACCCAAAAAATAGATCGTAAATTGTTTACTGTACTTTTCTTGTTTGTACCAAATCGTAGTGGCTAGCTGAAAGCAAACATTGGTTGCGAAGTAGCTTTGTCCGGTTTGCACCTTGAGATCCGCCATGGCACGGTCACTATACTCGTAAAGCTTATGGTTTCCCCCCTTTATATTCACTACCATCATCGTAGGTCCTTCGTGTCGTGCTAGCACTGCTCCTCAAGACCTCAACCCATCAAGCGAAACGACATGCCACTCATAATTCCAAAGCTTAGGTGTTGAAATACGAATCTGATATGATGCTCATATTACTAAAACAGAGAACGTTTAATTGGTCACCTAATGTTCCTATATTCATTTTGAAAAGCATGTGCGCGACCCACTGGTCCAGCTAGTTCCACTTTCCTAATTTTACTCTTGATGCTTAGGGTTTTCCCCTTTTATCTACTCTACAATGATCTGCGTAGGTGCTTTCTGTCATACTAGCATTACTCCACTCTTCAAGCTAAACAACACAACACTCAAAATTCCAAAGCTTAGTTGTTCAAATATGATTGTGATATGATACTGATATTAGTTAATAGACACATTTAATTGGTTAGCTAAAGGTCCCACTTGAGTTTCCAAATGCATGTCGCGACATATAGAGAGACAGCGGAATAGCATTTCTTTGTCACTTGTTGACTGTACTTTCTTGTCCATACCAAATCTTAGTTGTTATTTCAAAGCAAACATCGGTTGCTAACTACCCTTTGCGTGGTTTGGAGCTTCAGATCTGCCATCCCACTGCCACGGTCAACACTATACTCATCATGCTTACGGTTTCCCCATTTTATGATGACCACGACCAGCCTACGTGGTTTGTGTCGTAATAGCACTGCTACCTCTTGAGCATGCGTTGGTTTTCCCTTGAAGAGGAAAGGGTGATGCAGCAAAATAGTGTAAGTATTTCCCTCAGTTTTTGAGAACCAAGGTATCAATCCAGTAGGAGATAACACGCAAGTCACCTAGTACATGCACAAACAATCAAGAACCTCGCAACCAACGCGATAAAGGGGTTGTCAATCCCTTCATGGTCACTTGCGAAAGTGAGATCTGATAAAGATAGTAAGATAAATATTTTTGGTATTTTTGTTGTGTAGATTGGAAAGTAAAGATTGCAAAATAGTAAACGAGATGCGATAATAAAAAGAGATGCAATATAATAAGAAAGAGACCCGGGGGGCATAGGTTTCACTAGTGGCTTCTCTCATGATAGCATGTATTACGGTGGGTGAACAAATTAGTGTCGAGCAATTGATAGAAGAGCGCATAGTTATGAGAATATCTAGGCAATGATTATGAAGATAGGCATCACGTCTGTGTTAAGTAGACCGAAACGATTCTGCATATATTACTATTACTCCACACATCGACCGCTATCAGCATGCATCTAGAGTATTAAGTTCATAAGAATAGAGTAATGCTTTAGGCAAGATGACATGATGTAGAGGGATAGATTCAAGCAATATGATATAAACCCCATCTTTTTATCCTCGATGGCAACAATACAATACATGCCTTGCTGCCCCTACTGTCACTGGGAAAGGACACCGCAAGATTGAACCCAAAGATAAGCACTGCTCCCATTGCAAGAAAGATCAATCTAGTAGGCCAAACTAAACCGATAATTCGAAGAGACTTGCAAAGATATCAAATCATGCATATAAGAACTCAGAGAAGAACCAAATATTATTCATAGATAAACTTGATCATAAATCCACAATTCATCGGATCTCGGCAAACACACCGCAAAAAAGTATTACATGGAATAGATCACCAAGAACATCGAGGAGAACTTTGTATTGAGAACCAAAGAGAGAGAAGAAGCCATCTAGCTAATAACTATGGACCCGAAGGTCTCTGGTAAACTACTCACACATTATCGGAGAGGCTGTGGTGTTGATGTAGAAGCCCTCCGTGATCGAATCCCCCTACGGCAGATCGCCGGAAAAGGCCCCAGATGGGATCTCACGGGTACATAAAGGTTGCGGCAGTGGAAAAGTGGTTTCGTGGCTCCCCCTGATGTTTTTAGGGTATAAGAGTATATATAGGCGAAAGAAGTACGTCGGTGGAGCTCCATGGGTCCCACGAGGGTGGGGGGCGCGCCTACCCCCCTGGGCGCGCCCTCCTATCTCGTGGAAGCCTCGCGGAGTTGCAGACTTTCACTCCAAGTCCCCTGGTTTGCGTTTGTTCCAAGAAAGATCCTCGCGAAGGTTTCATTCTGTTTGGATTCCGTTTGATATTCCTTTTCTGCGAAACACTAAAATAGGCAAAAAAACAGAAACTGGCACTGGGCCTCCGGTTAATAGGTTAGTCCCAAAAATAATATAAAAGAGCATATTAAAGCCCATTAAACATCCAAAACAGATAATATAATAGCATGGAACAATCAAAAATTATAGATACGTTGGAGACGTATCAAGCACTACTCCACCCATCGAGCTAAACAAGCTTAGTTGTACAAATTCAAATCTGATATTATGATGATATTAGTAAAACTAAGAGATGTTTAATTGGTCAACTAAATGTTGCTACTTTAGTTTCGAAATGCATGCGAGCCACATATGGAGAGACCGGAAGAAATAGTATTTCTCTGTGCGCTCCGGTTCATCATGGGTGGGCAACCGACATTGTATAGGAAGACTTGTAATATCTTCAATCTGCTTGCTCTTATGCTCTTCTTTAAGATGATCCTCTTCTCTTCTTTAATAAGTATGTTCCTTGTTGGGAAGAGTAGCAGAGACATTTGCGGTCGACTAGTCAGGTCGAGTTGTTCTCCCTTAGTATATTCTGAATCTGTCGGGTCAGGTCGACTTGTTCTTCTTTACTATATGTTCAAGCTGTCATCTGCGAAGTATCATCACTTCTGGAGCTCTCATATTTAGAGTAGTAGGCCACATTATATTAATGCACACACCAAACTACATCATGCATGGCATCTCTCAAAAGAATTGCAGAGATGGCACAAAGGGGTTTACAGGGAGGAAGTATTGGATTAGAATCACTTTTGCATTACAAAGATAATCTCACTTGTTTTTATGTTTTCATGCATGTCAGGTATTGAACATTATCAAAATGAATATGAGAATGGGCGCACGAGAGGAATATTGCGGAACAATCCACTGGCTAACAAACTTGGCATGGTGGAGGATGGCCTATCTAATTCACCCATCAAGGTGCTTGCTCTAACTTGGCAAGGTTGTATTGGTCGCACATATTTTGCATCTGACCTCTTGCATTACTTCTACTTTGTTACACCATCTACTTAGTTTAAGCATCATATGTGAGTATATGCCATACCTATCCATTTTCTGTACCTATTCCATGTGTCGTCATACTATGTTTTTCGAGTCAAATGTTGTTCTTTCGTAATAGATGTCCAAAAGGAAGAGGGTGAGTGCAGATCCTCAAGGAGTACAAACTAGGTATTTGGAAAAGGTAGTGATACCTGATAAATGAGATAGATCAGTAGCCACAAAAAACACAGGCCCAACTGTACCACACTTTACTCCTACTCCATTGGCCAAACCCCTATTAGAACTACTGGAAGGATCGAGATGGACCTAGCGGGGGGGTGAATAGGTACAATTACAAATTTTAATTATTACTTAGCAATTTTAGGCAATAATGCGGAATATGAAGGTGAGCCTAACAATTGCAAGTGTAGTACTAAGTGCTAAGCAAGTAACACAAGTATGTAAGTAAGCAAGCACAATATGATATAAGTAAGTGCTAAGAGACAAGTAACCACAAGTAGAGAGTTAGGGTTAGGAATAACCACAACTCCGGGAGACGAGGATGTATGCCGATGTTCACTTCCTTGGAGGGAAGCTACGTCACCGTTAGAGAGGTGGGTGTTACCACGAAGGCACACCAACGCCATGAAGGCTCTGTTGGAAATATGCCCTAGAGGCAATAATAAAAGTATTATTATATTTCAATGTTCATGATAAATGTCTTTTATTCATGCTATAACTGTATTATCCGGAAATCGTAATACACGTGTGAATACTTAGACCACAATATGTCCCTGGTGAGCCTCTAGTTGACTAGCTCGTTGTGATCAACAGATAGTCATGGTTTCCTGACTATGGACATTGGATGTCGTTGATAACGGGATCACATCATTAGGAGAATGATGTGATGGACAAGACCCAATCCTAAGCATAGCATAAAAGATCGTGTAGTTCGTTTTGCTAGGGCTTTGCCAGTGTCAAGTATCTCTTCCTTCGACCATGAGATCGTGTAACTCCCGGATACCGTAAGAGTGCCTTGGGTGTATCAAACGTCACAACGTAACTGGGTGACTATAAAGGTGCATTACAGGTATCTCCGAAAGTATATGTTGGGTTGACACGGATCGAGACTGGGATTTGTCACTCCGTATGACGGAGAGGTATCTCTGGGCCCACTCGGTAATGCATCATCATAATGAGCTCAATGTGACCAAGGTGTTGGACACGGGATCATGCATTACGGTACGAGTAAAGTGACTTGCCGGTAACGAGACTGAACAAGGTATTGGGATACCGACGATCGAGTCTCGGGCAAGTAACGTACCGATTGACAAAGGGAATTGCATGCAGGGTTTGATCGAATCCTCGACATCGTGGTTCATCCGATGACAACATCGAGGAGCATGTGGGAGCCATCATGGGTATCCAGATCCCGCTGTTGGTTATTGACTGAGAGCGTCTCGGTCATGTCTGCATGTCTCCCGAACCCGTAGGGTCTACACACTTAAGGTTCGGTGACGCTAGGGTTATTAGGAAGACTAGTATGTGACTACCGAATGTTGTTCGGAGTCCCGGATGGGATCCTGGACGTCACGAGGAGATCCGGAAGGGTCCGGAGGTAAAGATTTATATATGGGAAGTTGTCAAACGGACACCGGGAAGTTTCGGGGTCATACCGGTATTGTACCGGGGCCACCGGAAGGGTTCCGGGGGTCCACCGGGAGGGGCCACCCCTCCCGGGGGGCCACATGGGCTGCGTGGGGCAGGGAGCCAGCCCCTGGTGGGCTGGCCGCACCCCCTCCCTTGGGCCCATGCGCCTAGGGTTGAGGGGGGAACCCTAGAGGGGGCGCCCCCTTGGCTTGGGGGGCAAGCCACCCTCTCCCCTCTCCCCTAGGCCGCCGCACCCCCCCTAGATGGGTTCTAGGGGGCCGGCCCCCTTCTCCCTTCCCCCTATAAATAGAGGGGTGAGGGGAGGGCAGCCGGACCACCCTCCAAGGCGCAGCCCTCCCCTCCCCAACACCTCTCCTCCTCCGTTGTGTGCTTGGCGAAGCCCTGTCGGAGTACTGCCTCTCCACCATCACCACGCCGTCGTGCTGCCGGTGGAGCTGTCTTCCTCAACCTCTCCTTCCCCTTGCTGGATCAAGAAGGAGGAGACGTCTCCCGTCCCGTACGTGTGTTGAACGCGGAGGTGCTGTCCGTTCAGCACTTGGTCATCGGTGATTCGAATCACGTCGAGTACGACTCCATCATCACCTTGCAAGCTTCCGCACGCGATCTACAAGTGGTATGTAGATGCAAACTCTCTCCCTTGACTCGTTGCTTAGATGAACTCATAGATGGATCTTGGTGAAACCGTAGGAAAAATTTTAATTTTCTGCAACGTTCCCCAACAGTGGCATCATGAGCTAGGTCTATGCGTAGTTCTCTTTGCACGAGTAGAACACAATTTTTTTGTGGGCGTGGATTTTGTCATCTTACTTGCCTCTACTAGTCTTTTCTTGCTCAACGGTATTGTGGGATGAAGCGGCCCGGACCAACCTTACACGTACGCTTACGTGAGACCGGTTCCACCGACTGACATGCACTAGTTGCATAAGGTGGCTGGCGGGTGTCTGTCTCTCCCACTTTAGTTGGAGCGGAATCGATGAACAGGGCCCTTATGAAGGGTAAATAGAAGTTGACAAAATCACGTTTGTGGTGATTCATAGGTAAGAAAACGTTCTTGCTAGAACCCAATTGCAGCCACGTAAAAGATGCAACAACAATTAGAGGACGTCTAACTTGTTTTTGCAGCGATTGATCATGTGATGTGATATGGCCAGAAGTTGTGATGAATGATGAATTGTGATGTATGAGATCATGTTCTTTGTAATAGGATTCACGACTTGCATGTCGATGAGTATGACAACCGGCAGGAGCCATAGGAGTTGTCTTTATTTTTTGTATGACCTGCGTGTCATTGAATAACGCCATGTAAACTACTTTACTTTATTGCTAAACGTTAGTCATAGAAGTAGAAGTAGTCGTTGGCATGACAACTTCATGAAGACACGATGATGGAGATCATGGTGTCAAGCCGGTGACAAGATGATCATGGAGCCCCGAAGATGAAGATCAATGGAGCTATATGATATTGGCCATATCATGTCACAACTATATAATTGCATGTGATGTTTATTATGTTTATGCATCTTGTTTACTTAGGACGACGGTAGTAAATAAGATGATCCCTTACAAAAATTTCAAGAAGTGTTCTCCCCTAACTGTGCACCGTTGCTACAGTTCGTCGCTTCTAAGCACCACGTGATGATCGGGTGTGATGGATTCTTACGTTCACATACAACGGGTGTAAGACAGTTTTACACAGCGAAAACACTTAGGGTTAACTTGACGAGCCTAGCATGTGCAGACATGGCCTCGGAACACGGAGACCGAAAGGTCGAACACGAGTCGTATGGAAGATACGATCAACATGAGAATGTTCACCAACGATGACTAGTCCGTCTCACGTGATGATCGGACACGGGCTAGTCGACTCGGATCGTGTAACACTTAGATGACTAGAGGGATGTCTAATCTAAGTGTGAGTTCATAATTTGATTAGAACTTTATTATCATGAACTTAGTCTAAAACCTTTGCAAATATGTCTTGTAGATCAATGGCCAACGCTAATGTCAACGCGTTCCTAGAGAAAACCAAGCTGAAAGATGATGGCAGCAACTATACGGACTGGGTCCGGAACCTGAGGATCATCCTCATAGCTGCCAGGAAACAATATGTCCTAGAAGGACCGCTAGGTGACGCTCCCATCCCAGAGAACCAAGACATTATGAATGCTTGGCAGTCTCGTGCTGATGATTACTCCCTCGTTCAGTGCGGCATGCTTTACAGCTTAGAACCGGGGCTCCAAAAGCGTTTTGAGCACCACGAAGCATATGAGATGTTCGAAGAGCTGAAACTAGTTTTTCAAGCTCATGCCCGGGTCGAGAGATATGATGTCTCCGACAAGTTCTACAGTTGTAAGATGGAGGAAAACAGTTCTGTCAGTGAGCACATCCTGAAGATGTCTGGGTTGCACAACCGTATGACCCAGCTGAACATTAACCTCCCAGATGAGGCGGTCATTGACAGAATCCTCCAGTCGCTCCCACCAAGCTACAAGAGCTTTGTGATGAACTACAACATGCAGGGGATGGAAAAGACCATTCCTGAAGTGTTCTCGATGCTGAAGTCAGCAGAGGCTGAAATCAAGAAAGAACATCAAGTGTTGATGGTCAATAAGACCACTAAGTTCAAGAAGGGCAAGGGTAAGAAGAACTTCAAGAAAGACGGCAAAGATGTTGCCGCGCCTAGTAAGCCAGTTACCGGGAAGAAGTCAAAGAATGGACCCAAGCCTGAGACTGAATGCACGAGAAATAGAAACAGAACAGAACAGAAAACAGAGGGGCCGGACATCCGGGGGCCAAGCCCGGACATCCGGCATATCAAGAGAGCCCGGATATCCGGCAGATGGCCGGACATCCGGCGCGATCACTTAGAAGGTTACAGAAACTCAGCAGTACACGGGTAGTAGAGGCCGGACATCCGAGATGGGGCCCGGACATCCGGCAAATCAGGAAGGCCCGGACATCTGGGGTATAACCCGGACATCCGGCGTGCAGCACAGCACAAAAGTGCTCTCGGATGGCTAGGCCCAGATATCCGGCAGGTAGGCCGGATATCCGGCGTGAGGCCCGGACATCCGGCTTGAAGCCCGGACATCCAGCAGCCAAGAGGCAGAAAACAGAAGGTTTTATCATGTGCATGTATGGCAAGGAGGTTTGTGACAAGAGTAAGCTTTTAAATAACCCTATCGGTCCCCTCTTAGTAGTGCGGGATCCTATACTCAAGAAAATAAATATGAAATCAATTTTTATGCTTCATCCTTGAGTAAAATCACTTTGTATGCTCTTGATCCACACACTTCGATGAACCGAGGACTAACGCCTGAAAATTACTTGACAATCATTGTTAGTCCCCTACATGTATATTGTCATCAACATCAAAACATGATGTAAGGGCATGATTGCTCTTTCAATCTCCCCCTTTTTGTTTGTTGATGACAACCATGCATGTAGTATCATAGATGCAATAAATAATCTTAGCAATTACAATCATGAGAGCAAAAAGTACAAAAAAAAGTATATGTTTCTATTTGCTTTTAGCTCCCCCTCAATGTGTGCATGGGATGAATATGTTAAGATGTACAACATATCTTCGTATGGTAGCATACGTACCTCAAAAAAGGTATAAATGTAAGAGACATGCACATATGAAACCAACATCTCATAGCCACAAGATAAGATCATAGTCTCACACGAATAAGTACCATAGATAGCAACATAACAAGTAGTAGTTAGCACAACTAGACAACATAACATAGCATGACCTAAGACACCACTCCCCCCCCTTGATAGCAACAAGTAAAAAGGGGTGAAGAACTAAACGGACTCTATCACTCCTGGCGGATGTCATCATCATCATCAAAGAACTCGGGGTACTCGTCACGAGATGGAAATCCAAAAGTGGACGAGGACGGAGCCACGGGAAGAGGATCATCATTGCTCACGGGACTCCCACGGTCACGGAGGCGTTGCTTGAGCTGATTCTTGGAGATGATGAGGCGCTTCTGAACATCATGATTCTGCTGACAGTTGAAAGTGATTGCCTTCATAATAGCAGACTGAGCCTTGCCAAAGAAAGGGGCAAGACATCCCTGAGGAGCGGACGAGGAAGAAGGCACGAAGGAAGCAGCGGGCCTAGACCCACCAGTAGGCTTCCTAGGTAGACGGGAGACACCAGCCGGTACAGTAGCAGCCACACGCATGTGAGCGGGCGGCGTCCAAATGGAATGCCCAACGGTGTTCACAACCTCAAACATAGTAGTGTGATCAATGATGGCCTGAATGAATGGAGCATATGGGAACTGACACGTCTGAATGAAGCTGGCGAGACGAATCTCATGCCAAATATAGTGAGTAGTGTCAAGAGGCTCAGTAGATGCATCATGTATACGAACCATCAGATCAATGCAGTAGTTGTGAGCTCTTGACCGATCTCCCTTCTTAGGATAGAGGGTGCGAAGCACACACTGATAGAGGATTCTGCTGACAGCTGAAAGTGATTGCCTTCATAATAGCATATGAGCCTTGCCGAAGAAAGGGGCAAGACGTCCCCGAGGAGCAAACGAGGAAGAAGGCACGGAGAAAGCAGCGGGCCTAGACCCACCAGTAGGCTTCCTAGGTAAATGGGAGACAGCAACCGGTACAGTAGCAGCCACACGCATGTGAGCGGGCGGCATCCAAATGGAATGCCCAACGGTCTTCACAACCTCAAATGGAGTAGTATTCCTCTCCGAAAGACTCCTACCGCCTAGGAGTCTCCAACCTCCAAGAGTAACAAGAACGATGGGGAAAATCTCAAGACTTGCTCAAAGCACGAATTCCTTTGGTGCAAAGAAGGAGAAGGAGTGGATCTGTCACTTGATCGGACAACTTCTCTCAAATGCTCTCAAATCCCTTGGGGATCTAAGATTTGGTGTGGAGGAGTGAGAGAGAGAGAGAGAGAAATGTGTTCTAGGGTTTGTTCAAAGTGAGTGGTCAACCCATCCCGTGGGGGGAGGGCTATATATAGTGTGAGCACAAATATGGCCATTGTAGTGTAAGTGAATGAACTGGGCGGACATCCGGGCAAGGGGCCGAACATCCGGCCTGGCAATGCATGAGAAATAGAAACATAACAGAACAGAAAACAGAGGCCGGACATCCGAGGGCCAAGCCCGGACATCTGACATATCAGGAGAGCCCGGATATCCGGCAGATGGCCGGACATCCGGCGCGATCACTTAGAAGGTTACAGAAACTCAGCAGTACATGGGTAGTAGAGGCCGGACATCTGGGATGGGGCCCAGACATCCGGGGTATAACCCGGACATCCGGGGTATAACCCGGACATCCGGCGTGCAGCACAGCACAAAAGTGCTCTCAGATGGCTAGGCCCGGATATCCGGCAGGTAGGCCAGATATCCGGTGTGAGGCCCGGACATCCGGCTTGAAGCCCAGACATCCAGCAGCCAAGAGGCAAAAAACATAAGGTTTTATCATGTGCATGTATGGCAAGGAGGTTTGTGACAAGAGCAAGCTTTTAAATAACCCTATCGATCCCCTCTTAATAGTGCGGGATCCTATACTCAAGAAAACAAATATGAAATCATTTTTTATGCTTCATCCTTGAGTAAAATCACTTTGTATGCTCTTGATCCACACACTTCGATGAACCAGGGACTAACGCCTGAAACTTACTTGACAACCATTGTTAGTCCCCTACATGTATATTGTCATCAACATCAAAACATGATGTAAGGGCATGATTGCTCTTTCAATCTCCCCCTTTTTGTTTGTTGATGACAACCATACATGTAGTATCATAGATGCAATAAATAATCTTAGCAATGACAATCATGAGAGCAAAAAGTACAAAATAAGTATATGTTTCTATTTGCTTTTAGCTCCCCCTCAATGTGTGCATGGGATGAATATGTTAAGATGTACAACATATCTTCGTATGGTAGCATACGTACCTCAAAAAGGTATAAATGTAAGAGACATGCACATATGAAACCAACATCTCATAGCCACAAGATAAGATCATAGTCTCACATGAATAAGTACCATAGATAGCAACATAACAAGTAGTAGTTAACACAACTAGACAACATAACATAGCATGACCTAAGATACCACTTCTCCCCCTTTGACAGCAACAAGTAAAAAGGGGTGAAGAACTAAACGGACTCTATCACTCCTGGCAGATGTCATCATCATCATCAAAGAACTCGGGGTACTCGTCACGAGATGGAAATCCGAAAGTGGACGAGGACGGAGCCGCGGGAAGAGGATCATCATCGCTCACGGGACTCCCATGGTCACGGAGGCGCTGCTTGAGCTGATTCTTGGAGATGATGAGGCGCTTCTGAACATCATGATTCTGCTGACAGCTGAAAGTGATTGCCTTCATAATAGCAGATTGAGCCTTGTCGAACAAAGGGGCAAGATATCCCCGAGGAGCAGACGAGGAAGAAGGCATGGAGGAAGCAGCGGGCCTAGACCCACCAGTAGGCTTCCTAGGTAGACGGGAGACACCAGCCGGTACAGTAGCAGCCACACGCATGTGAGCAAGCAGCGTCCAAATGGAATGCCCAGCAGTATTCACAACCTCAAATGGAGTAGTGTGATCAAAGATGGCCTGAATGAATGGACCATATGGGAACTGACACGTCTGAATGAAGCTGGCGACACGAATCTCATGCCAAATATAGTGAGCGGTGTCAAGAGGCTCAGTAGGTGCAGCATGCATACAAACCATCAGATCAATACAGTAGTTGCGAGCTCTTGACCGATCTCCCTTCTTAGCATAGAGGTTGCGAAGCACACACTGATAGAGGATGTGGTAAGGAGCACGAAAGATGGAGACCTCATTGAGTGGATATCCACGTTCCTCGTCAGTGAGCTGAGCGAGAGGCTTTATAAGA
Source organism: Triticum dicoccoides (assembly GCF_002162155.2). NCBI lineage: Eukaryota > Viridiplantae > Streptophyta > Magnoliopsida > Poales > Poaceae > Triticum > Triticum dicoccoides. The sequence continues at coordinate 321,872,293 of NC_041388.1, forward strand.
GGAAAGCAAGCATCAATCCCTTTGGGCTTATACTCTGGATCCATACTGTGAATGTGATGTCCAACTCAAGAGCGGCCCAAAATCTAAACAAACCGATCATAAGTGATACTCAGTGTAGTGTCATCGGTTCTCCATGTGAGAGTGTTGTCCGGACCAAAGAAACAGGTGGCGTAGAACTAAAGAATGGAAGCTTCATTCCAATCACACGTGAAGGTCATTGCAAGACCTAGAGTCATATCATCAATGATCTTGACCGGGTTATTAGGGAACATGTCAGGATGATCACGCGGGAATTTGAGATCCAAGAATTTGTGAGGAGCAAGTCCTCGCCCATGGACGAAACTGGAATAAAGATCATCATGCATACGAGTCCGGAATCGAGGATCCTCGGCATCAGCCACCATCTCATATTGATTGACATCCCAACGGAACACAAGATATTGACCCGCCCCCACAGTTGTGAAGTCATGAGTGGGACGATCCCCGCTGTCAGGAAGCTCCATGGAGATGCGATGACCATGAAAATGGGCATTGTAGAACCACATACTTGAGGCACCGGCACCCTCCTAGTACCAGGCTTGGACTGCCCAACGGAATGTCGTGGCACAATGTCATCCTCTTCCTCCCCAACATAGTCCGCATCATCTGGATCCGAGGCCGACGGACTAGTGGATGGTGCCCGCTTCTTCTTCTTGGTGGTGGTCTTCTTCTTCTTAGGTCGAGCATGCTCATCGGAGTCGGTTTAGCCTTGCCGGCGATCAATTGGAATGGATAATGGTAGGTCTCGATGAGAAGAAGACAACAAGTATGAACACGGATAAAATAATTTAAGCAATGGGATGAACATTTTTTATCATGACCATAGAACAAGTCCAGTGGTAGATCAAAAATTGCGACATGTCCATGAGTTAAATTGATTAGCCGAGTACATAGAAAGATTTGTAGGCTTAGGCAAGAGACACAAAAACACTAGAGAGATATAGACGCTAAGATATGCATGAGAGAATGAAACCCTAAGATTTTTTGGTCACCATAAGGGTAGAATGGAGGAGAGGTAGCATCCATACCCCGGGAAGAAGGCTCGGTCCGATTGGGACTGCAGTTCTTGGTCCGCGCCATGAGGAACTCCGACGGTCACTCCCACAATGCAAGGGTCCCTCCCGAGGGATTCACACCACAACCCGAGAAATGAATTGGATAGAATCGTAGATCAGGAGGAGGAGAAGCCGTGAGCAGGAGATCAGAGCCGGAGGTCGGAGGAGAGGGCCGGGGCAGCACCAGAGCGATGGTCCGGCGGCGGCGGATGTGAGGCGAGATATGGATAGGAACGAAAGAAGTGAGGACGTGCCCCCAAATCCCACGCCCCTCCCTAGTTATATGTGGCTGCGGGCGACGGGCCGGACATCCGGGGCTAGGCCCGGATATCCGGCGAGCGGAAGTCAGAGAACAGAAGAAGCAGCGCCAATGGGCCGAACATCCGGGTATAACCCCGGATATCCAGCGTGAGGAAGTCAGGTATCATGGGTTTAGGGCCCGGATGTCCGGCCACTGGAAGTGCTTGATGAATGTTTGAGCGGCAGAAGAATTTTCCCCAGGGCCCGGATGTCCGGCGGGGGAGCCGGATGTCCGGCCACTGGACAGAAGAGCAGGGCAAGGGAAGGATTTGAAAGGGGCCAACAAGTATGATTTTATCTAGACTCCGCCAAGGAGTTTTTAGTGAATTATGGGGGGAAAGTAATCTAAGGCCATACTAAGATGTAATAACAACCCAATCAAAAATAAGCAATGAAAGGTCCACACAAGCAATGTACAAGCGGTGACCAAGGTCACCATGTTTGAGCATATGGAATATAGTACTGCAAAGATGTAGACTTTTGGGCACATAGTCACGACTCCATCATGTTAAAGCACCATAGTTTGAGAACCATGACAACTTTAAAAGTGTTTGTTCTATTTATGCATTATGTAGGGTGAGAATACTCATGAACTGAATGTCTCCCCCTAAATATATGCCTACATCAAGACAAGACACTAAGTTCATGCATGAATGGGTACTAGATTTCACATAATATTGCCAAGCTCCAAGATACCAAGTTCACGCCTAAGTTGATAAAACCTTGCTTCATCCAATGGCTTGGTGAAAATATCTGCAAGTTGCTTATCTGTGCCAACATGAGCAATATCAATATCACCCTTCTCCACATGATCTCTCAAGAAGTGATACCTAATATCAATATGCTTGGTGCGGGTATGATCTTTGGGGTTCTCGGCAATATTGATGGCACTTTCATTATCACATAGAAGAGGCACATGTCTATAGGTGATACCGTAATCCTTCAAAGTTTGCCTCATCCATAGTAATTGAATTGCACAACTGGCGGTTGCGATGTATTCAGCTTCTGCGGTAGAGAGAGCAATACAATTCTGCTTCTTTGAGGACCAACTTACCAAGGAGCATCCAAGAAACTGACAGGCGTCGGAGGTGGACTTGCGATCCACTTTGTCTCCGGCCCAATCCGCACCCGTGTACCCAATGAGATCAAACTTAGCATCCTTGGGGTACCATAGACCCAACTTTGGGGTGTGAACAAGGTATCTAAGAATATGCTTAACCGCCTTATGATGACTTTCCCTAGGGGAAGCTTGAAATCTAGCACACATGCATACACTAAACATGATGTCTGGTCTAGATGCACAAATATAAAGCAATGAACCAATCATAGAGCGGTATTTAGACGGGTCGAAAGGGATACCGTTTGTGTCTTCAGTGAGTACAATTTTTGTTGGCATGGGTGTCTTACATGGACTAGCATCAGACATGCCAAACTTTTCTAGAATATCCTTGATTTATTTTGCTTGAGACAAGAAAATTCCTTCTTGAAATTTTTGAATTTGAAATCCGAGGAAGAACTTCAAATCCGCATTGAGTGACATTTCAAAATTCTTGGTCATGGAAGCCGCAAACTTCTTGCACAGATGAATGTTAGGAGAACCATAAATGATATCATCTACATAGATTTGGCATAAGATCAAATCACCCTTGTCCCTCTTAGTAAAAAGAGTGGGATCGATCACCCCTCTCACAAAACCATCATCGAGTAAAAACTTCTTAAGATGATCATACCAAGCACGAGGTGCTTGTTTGAGGCCATACAAGGCCTTGTGAAGTTTATACACATAGTCTTTGTGATAGGGATCAACGAACCCAGGTGGTTGTGATACATATACTTCTTCTTGTAGAGGACCGTTAAGGAAAGCACTCTTCACATCCATTTGATGTAAAGTAAAGCCATTGAAAGCACCATAAGCAAGTAAGATGCGGATGGATTCAAGACGGGCAAACGGGAGCAAAGGTCTCACCAAAGTCCAAACCTTCAACTTGTGAGTACCCTTGTGCCACTAACCTTGCCTTGTTACGGATGATTACACCATTCTCATCTTGCTTGTTCTTGAAAATCCATTTTGTTCCAATGAAGTTGTAGTAGGCCTCTTGACTAATGACCACACTTGGTTGCGTTCAAAACTATTCAACTCTTCTTGCATAGCAACGAGCCAATCGTTGTCCATTAATGCCTCTTGTACCTTGAGAGGCTCAACACTAGACACAAACCAGAAGTGAACACAAAAGTTTGTCAATTGTTTACGAGTGACTCTACCTTCCGATATGCCGGCGAGAATTTTGTCAACATCAACACGACCGGCCACTCGAGGTGTGATGGAGGTTAAGGTTTCGCGAGGTTCAACTTCATGTCCATCATCCACATCCTCAACATAAGGATTATTGATGTGTGGTGGAAGGTCTTCTTCTTCATCTTCCATTTGTTGAGGTTCATTGTCAATGATTGAACTTTCTTGTTCTTGCCCTTGGTGATGATCTTGTTCTTGATGTTTATCATGAAGAGGAACTTGATCATCATCTTGTACTTGGTCTACGGGTATTTGTTGAACAATAGGAGCTTGAGGTAGTATGGGTGTTGAAGTAGTTTGATGATGCGTGAAGCTTCCATCTTCTTCTTCATCATCATGAGGCTCTTGTTCCATTGGAAGAAGTGCACCAACACCCATGGTCAATATATCTTGAGAAGAATCTTCTTCACCTACATCACTTAGATCAACGTGCTCCCCATGGGAGCCATTAAATTCATCAAACACCGCGTCACAAGTTTCTACAACACATCCATTGGATTTGTTGTAGACTCTATAGGCGTGAGAGTTTGATCCATAGCCAACAAATATGCCATCAATGGTTTTGGATTGAAATTTTCCTAACCGTTCTCTTTTGTTGAGAATGAAACACTTGCACCCAAATACCCGAAAGTACTTGACATTTGGCTTGTTCCCAGTTAGAAGCTCATATGGAGTCTTTTCCAATATAGTGCGGAGAAAGAGCCGGTTTGATGCATGGCATGCAGTGTTGACAGCCTCGGCCCAAAAACTATGTGGCGACTTGTATTCATCCAACATGGACCTTGCCATCTCCACAAGTGTGCGATTCTTCCTCTCTACTACACGTTTTTTGGGGAGTGTATGGAGCGGAATATTGATGGTCAATCCCTTCACCACTAAGAAATTCTTCCAAGGTGTAGTTCTTGAACTCGGAGCCATTATCACTTCTTATTGCCAAGATTTCTTTGTCAAACTTGCGTTGTGCTTGCTTGGCAAAATCAATAAAGGTGATCTTCGTCTTGTCCTTGGACTTGAGGAAGAAAACCCATATATATCTTGAGTAATCATCAACAATAACAAGTCCATACTTTTTCCCACCAAGACTATCCCATGAAGGAGGCCCAAAAAGATCCACATGAAGGAGCTCCAAAGTCCTTGAGGTAGACACAATATTCTTGGGTGGGTGCTTTGATTGATGTTGCTTACCGGCTATGCATGCACTACACACACGATCTTTCTCAAAAGAGACATTTGTTAGTCCAAGGATGTGATTACCTTTTAAGAGATCTTGAAGATTTCTCATGCCGACATGGGCTAGCCGGCGATGCCATAGCCACCCCTTGTCGGCCTTGGCCATTAGACAAGTTGCATGGAATGTGCTCTCTTTCGAGAAATCAACCGTGTAAAGGTTGCCATCCAACTTTCTAACAAAGGCCACTTAGAGAGTATCACTCTTAAAGACTTTCACATCCGTTAATCCAAAGAGTGTGTCATAACCAACAGAAGCCAATTGGCGAATAGAAAGCAAATGGTATTTAAGGGATTGGACAAGCATGACAGTTGCAAGCAACATGTCATTTGTGATAGCCACCTTGCCCAACCTGAGTACCTGTCCTTTTGATCCTCCACCAAACATAATGCTCATAAATGGTTGAATAGCTTCCATGAAATTGTAGAGCAACTTGATATCTCCGGTCATATGATTGGTACATCCACTGTCAATCACCCATTTTACTCCACCAGAGAAAGCAACCTACACACAATTATGACTTGTTTAGAGGCACCCATTTTGCAATGGACCTCTCAAGTTAGTCACAAGGGTCTTAGGGACCCAAATAGCATAAAAACGGAATGCATTTCGAGGACCAACAAACTTTGCATAAACCTATCCATCCTTAGCCTTACGAAGTACATAGGATGGAGGCATGAACTCTTTTGGCTTGTTGAGAGTGGGCATGCCCCTCGTGGCCTTCCCACTAACAACCTTACCTTTCTCCTTGTGCCCTTGTCGTACAAAGGTTTCTTTTAGAGGGGTGGTGCACTTTTGAGAGGATGTCTCCTTCTTGCTTGTGCTAGGGTCAAACCCGAGTCCCTCTTTGGCGAACACCTAATTGTGTTGGCTCAATACCTCATTAAGGTTCTTTTGCCCTTGACCACACATTATGAGCCCTTTCTCAATTTGAGCCTTGAGAAAGCGATTTTCCTCAAGAATAGATGCTAGATCACTACTAGAGTTAGTAGTACAAGCATCAACATTGATAATAGGAGAAGAGTAAGCCTTGGCTGGAGTTTCAAGATAAGTAAGCTTGAGTGTCTCAAGGGTGAGCTCTTCTTCCTTAGTCTTCAGGGACACAGATAGGAGCTCACAATCCTTAGAGAGAGAATCATGAGACTTCACAAGCTTACTTTTATCATTCATCAACTCTTTGCAAGAGTCAATAGCCTTTTTCAAGGAGGCAAGATCTTTAGTATGAACATCAATGTTCGCACCAATTTTTAAGCATAGTACATCATTTAGTGCTTCCTCATATTGGACTTTCCGCTCAAGGATTTCATATTTTTCCTTTTCCTCGGTGACAAGGGTTTCGAGTTCCTTAATGGAGATGGTATGCTTACTCACCATCTCCATAAGCATACGAAACATAGTGAGCTTCTTTCCTTTAAGGGAGCACATGAACTTATTTAATTTAGCAAGCATAGGGTCATCTATATCACCATCCTCATAACTATCCTCCGCATCAAGATACTCATCACTAGGAGTAGAAGGAGTGAGAAGAGGAGGGTTTGATCCTGGGGTTACCTTGACCTTGTCAGGAGAGTGTTGGTCCTCTCCATCTTCTACCACGGCCTTTGCCATGAGGCACTTGTGAGCGTTGCCCTTTTAGTCCTTCATGTAGTTGTAAGTGACAACATCACCACCCTTGTTGACTAGCCTCATTGTGTTTTGAGAATCTTGAGCAACTCCGGCAACACCACTAACATCATCTGGATCGGATTCTTCTTCAGCAACCATTGCTTTCCCATCTCTCTTCTTGAGCTTGGAGTTCAAAGGATTTGGCAACTTCTTCTTGGGAAAGGTCTTGGGAAACCTTGGTTTATCCTCCCTCTTCTCATAAGGGCACTCTTTGGAGAAGTGGTTGGTTTCTTCACAGTTGTAGCATTTTCTTACTTTCTTCTTTTCAAATCTTCCCTTGAATTTTCCCGGGCTAAACTTCTTGACAAAGAGAGCCATGTCTTCATATGAAGGGCCCTCATCGGATTCAACCTCATCACCATCTTCATCATCATCACCTTCTTCTTCTTCTTCTTCTTCACATTGCTCATCTTCTCATACATGCTTGGCCTTCAATGCAAGATTGATCTTTGATGTTGGAGTACCATGCGTGGCAAGATGTTTTGTGGCATTTGCCTTTGACTCTTCAAATAGTTGGAAGGTGGATATGATGTCATCTATAGTCATTTCCTTGAAGGCATGGTGTTGTCTTATGTCCCACACCATTTGGTGGTGATATGGGGCAAGAGCATGAAGCAACTTGTCCACAAGAAATCGCTTAGTCATGTTGAATCCATCTTGTGTCTTGTCACACTCACACGACTCAATGTCAGCAGTGAGAGTCATGAGACGCTCAAGGAGTTGATTGGGAGTTTCACCTTTCTCCATACAAAAGTTTTGCAATTGCCCCTTGGCAATTTCATATTGAGCACTCCAGAGGGTGGAGGTACCAGTCTTCGATCTCATAATACTTTCCCATAGTTCCTTTGCACTTGTGATGTGTATGAAAGGTCTCCTTTGCTTTTCAACCATACCTCTCCTTATACACATGGTTGCAGTGTCATTGAGATTCTTGTCATAAATTTCTCTTGGTGTAGGATCTTTGGATCAACCACATGATAACCATACTCCAAGATCTCCAGCATCTCATCGTTTCCATATCGAAGATGATCCTGCATAGCAACTCTCCACAAGGCAAAATCGGAAGTGGCATCAAGTAAAGGAGGTTTCCCTTGAGGGTTATATTTTGGTTTCTCAACTTGGGGTCTTGCATAAAGCCAAGGAACACTGGAGTGATCATTGTTAGGAGGTTTTTGACCAAGTGACGGAGTAGGCACAGTTGGCCTCGAAGCCACACCACCAGAAAGTGGTGCAAGCACCATGGACAACGTGGCTAGTCTCATTTGGACCAAGGCCTCAAGAGAAGCATCATGCTCCTATTTTGCTTAGCAAGGGCCCATTCTAGATCCTCAGAAGTAAAGGACTTGACTTCTGAAGAAGCCTCACCTTTATCCTTTGGATCTGTAACAAGGGGAGTCCCATCGAGGTTCATCTCGCTCTAGGGCGGTTAAGCCACAAGAATAGAGCATGAGGCTCTGATACCAATTGAAAGGATCGAGATGGACCTAGAGGGGGGTGAATAGGTACAATTACAAATTTTAATTATTAATTAGCAATTTTAGGCAATAATGTGGAATATGAAGGTGAGCCTAAGAATTGCAAGTGTAGTACTAAGTGCTAAGCAAGTAACACAAGTATGTAAGTAAGCAAGCACAATATGATATAAGTAAGTGCTAAGAGACAAGTAACCACAAGTAGAGAGTTAGGGTTAGGAATAACCACAACTCCAGGAGATGAGGATGTATGCCGATGTTCACTTCCTTGGAGGGAAGCTACGTCACCGTTAGAGAGGTGAATGTTACCACGAAGGCACACCAACGCCACGAAGGCTCACCCTATTCTCCCTTTGAGACAACACCACGAAGGCATTTCTCAACCACTAGTGGTAGACCTTGGGTGGTCTCCAAACCCTCACAAACTTTTCCGGGGGTAATCACAAAGGTCGATTCCTCTCCGAAAGACTCCTACCGCCTAGGAGTCTCCAACCTCCAAGAGTAACAAGAACGATGGGGAAAAGCTCAAGACTTGCTCAAATCACGAATTCCTTTGGTGCAAAGAAGGAGAAGGAGTGGATCTATCACTTGATCGGACAACTTCTCTCAAATGCTCTCAAATCCCTTGGGGATCTAAGATTTGGCGTGGAGGAGTGAGAGAGAGTGAAATGTGTTCTAGGGTTTGTTCAAAGTGAGTGGTCAACCCATCCCGTGTGGGGGGGAAGGGCTATATATAGTGTGAGCACAAATATGGCCGTTGTAGTGTAAGTGAATGAGCTGGCCGAATATCCGGGCAAGGGGCCGGACATCCGGCCTAGCAATGTACGAGAAATACAAACAGAACAAAACAGAAAACAGAGGGGCAGGACATCCGGGGGCCAAGCCCGAACATCCGGCATATCAGGAGAGCCCGGATATCCGGCAGATGGCCGGACATCCGGCACGATCACTTAGAAGGTTACAGAAACTCAGCAGTACACGAGTAGTAGAGGCCGGACATCCGAGATGGGGCCTGGACATCCGGCAAATCAGGAAGGCCCGGACATCTGGGGTATAACCCGGACATCCGGCGTGCAGCACAGCACAAAAGTGCTCTCGGATGGCTAGGCCCAGATATCCGGCAGGTAGGCCGGATATCCGGCGTGAGGCCCGGACATCCGGCTTGAAGCCTGGACATCCGGCAGCCAAGAGGCAGAAAACAGAAGGTTTTATCATGTGCATGTATGGCAAGGAGGTTTGTGACAAGAGCAAGCTTTTAACTAACCCTATCGATCCCCTCTTAATAGCGCGGGATCCTATACTCAAGAAAACAAATATGAAATCAATTTTTATGCTTCATCCTTGAGTAAAATCACTTTGTATGCTCTTGATCCACACACTTCGATGAACTGGGGACTAACGCCTGAAACTTACTTGACAACCATTGTTAGTACCCTACATGTATATTGTCATCAACATCAAAACATGATGTAAGGGCATGATTGCTCTTTCAACTGCTGAGAGCCCAGTGTCAGGTACTGTCTATGATATCAATTCAAAATTTGAACTCCTAAATTTATGCATGTACCTTACCTTCTCTCCTGTATGAAAACTAATTTCAGATGAATCTCCTTGCTCAAAGGATCATAGGATCTGACAACAATATTGGGCTCTACATTGCTCTTGTCAGTACCTCTTGCCCTTTGTGAACATACTTACACTCATTGCTGTTTGATTATGTAGCATCACTATAAATGTTTGCTTCTTTATCCTCCCTTTGCTTGAAATTATAATATCTATATTTAATCTTAGATAAATGTAGAATTATCACAATGGTTATGAAGTTTTGGATTGCTCATGTAAGTACCTGTTGTCATGTACTCCCTCTGTATCGAATTAATTGCTGATCAATTGGATGTATTTAGAACTTAATAGTGCTAGATACATCCATTTGAGCGACAAGTAATAACGGACGGCGATGGTTTTACTGTACTTGCTGTTGGGGAACATAGTAATTTCAAAAAAAATCCTACACACACGCAGGATCATGGTGATGCATAGCAACGAGAGGGGAGAGTGTTGTCTACGTACCCTCGTAGACCGTTCGCGGAAGCGTTATATCAACGCGGTTGATGTAGTTGTACGTCTTCACGATCCAACCGATCCAAGTACCGAAAGCACGGCACCTCCGAGTTCTGCACACGTTCGGCTCGGTGACGTCCTCGCCTTCTCGATCCAGCAAGAGGGGCAAAGTAGTAGAAGAGTTCTGGCAGCACGACGGCATGGTGACGGTGTTGGTGAAGAACAATCTCCGCAGGGCTTCGCCTAAGCACTACGAAATCTATGATGGAGGATAAACTAGAGGGGACGGGGTTGCCGGCACACAACTTGGTGTTTCTTTATGTGTCTTGGGTGCTAGACTTACCCCTCTATTTATATGTTGAGCCTTGGGGTCGAAACTTGGAGTAAAAGCCTCCACAAAGTCGGTTTCACCCGAAAGGCAAGAGTCCTTCTCGGACTCCAGGGCCAGACGCCAGGGTTCCTGGCGTCTGGACCCAGACGCCAGGGACCCTGGCGTCTCGCCCCTGGACTCCGTAAAACTTCCTTTTGCGCTTTCCAAAAACCTTGTGGGCTTTCCCCTTTGGCCCAAATAAAGTGTTCTCGTACCCAAAACATTTCGGGAAACATCCGGAACCCCTTCCAGTGAATTCTGGAACCCTTCCGGTGACCAAACACTATTATCCCGTATATCAAACTTTATCTGCGGACCATTCTGGAGTTCTTCGTCATGTCCATGATCTCATCCCGGACTCCGAACAACATTCGGTCACCAACATACATAACTCATATAGTACTATATCGTCAATGGACATTAAGCGTGCGGACCCTACGGTTCGAGAACTATGTAGACATGACCGAGGCACCTTTCTGGTCAATAACCAATAGCGGGACCTGGATGCCCATATTGGCTCCTACATATTCTACGAAGATCTTTATCGGTCAGACCGCATAACAACATACGTTGTTCCCTTTGTCATCGGTATGTTACTTGCCTGAGATTCGATCGTCGGTATCTCAATACCTAGTTCAATCTCGTTACCAGCAAGTCTCTTTACTCGTTCCGTAATACATCATCACGCAACTAACTCATTAGTTGCAATGCTTGCAAGGCTTATAGTGATGCGCATTACCGAGTGGGCCCAGAGATACCTCTCTGACAATCGAAGTGACAAATCCTAATCTCGAAATACGCCAACCCAATAAGTACCTTTGGAGACACCTGTAGAGCACCTTTATAATCACCCAGTTACGTTGTGACGTTTGGTGGCACACAAAGTGTTCCTCCGGTAAACGGGAGTTGCATAATCTCATAGTCATAGGAACATGTATAAGTCATGAAGAAAGCAATAGCAACAAACTAAATGATCATCGTGCTAAGCTAACAGATGGGTCAGTCAATCACATCATTCTCTAATGATGTGAACCCGCTAATCAAATGACAACTCATGTCTATGGTTCGGAAACATAACCATCATTGATTCAACGAGCTAGTCAAGTAGAGGCATACTAGTGACACTCTGCTTGTCTATGTATTCACACAAGTATTATGTTTCCGGTTAATACAATTCTAGCATGAATAATAAACATTTATCATGATATAAGGAAATAAATAATAACTTTATTATTGCCTCTAGGGCATATTTCCTTCAGTCTCCCACTTGTACTAGAGTCAATAATCTAGATTACACAGTAATGATTCTAACACCCATGCAGCCTTGATGTTGATCATGTTTTGCTCGTGGAAGAGGCTTAGTCAACGGGTCTGCAACATTCAGATCCGTATGTATCTTGCAAATTTCTATGTCTCCCACTTGGACTAGATCCCGGATGGAATTGAAGCATCTCTTTATGTGCTTGGTTCTCTTGTGAAATCTGGATTCCTTCGCCAAGGCAATTTCACCAGTATTGTCACAAAAGATTTTCATTGGACCCGATGCACTAGGTATGACACCTAGATCGGATATGAACTCCTTCATCCAGACTCCTTCATTCGCTGCTTCCGAAGCAGCTATGTACTCCGCTTCACATGTAGATCCCACCACGACGCTTTGTTTAGAACTGCACCAACTGACAGCTCCACCGTTCAATGTAAACACGTATCCGGTTTGCGATTTAGAATCGTCCAGATCAGTGACAAAGCTTGCATCGACGTAACCATTTACGACTAGCTCTTTGTCACCTCCATAAATGAGAAACATATCCTTAGTCCTTTTCAGGTATTTCAGGATGTTCTTGACCGATGTCCAGTGATCCACTCTTCGATTACTTTGGTACCTCCCTGTTAGACTTATAGCAAGGCACACATCGGGTCTGGTACACAGCATTGCATACATGATAGAGCCTATGGCTGAAGCATAGGGAACATCCTTCATCTTCTCTCTATCTTCTGCAGTGGTCGGGCATTGAGTCTTACTCAACTTCACACCATGTAACACAGGCAAGAACCCTTTCTTTGCTTGATCCATTTTGAACTTCTTCAAAACTTTGTCAAGGTATGTGCTTTGTGAAAGTCCAATTAAGTGTCTTGATCTATCTCTATAGATCTTGATGCCTAATATATAAGCAGCTTCACCGAGGTCTTTCATTGAAAAACTCTTATTCAAGTATCCCTTTGTGCTATCCAGAAATTCTATATCATTTCCAATCAACAATATGTCATCCACATATAATATCAGAAATGCTACAGAGCTCCCACTCACTTTCTTGTAAATACAGGCTTCTCCAAAAGTCTGTATAAAACCAAATGCTTTGATCACACTATCAAAGCGTTTATTCCAACTCCGAGAGGCTTGCACCAGTCCATAAATGGATCGCTGGAGCTTGCACACTTTGTTAGCTCCCTTTGGATCGACAAAACCTTCTGGTTGCATCATATACAACTCTTCTTCCAGAAATCCATTCAAGAATGCAGTTTTTACATCCATTTGCCAAATTTCATAATCATAAAATGCGACAATTGCTAACATGATTCGGATAGACTTAAGCATCGCTACGGGTGAGAAGGTCTCATCGTAGTCAATCCCTTGAACTTGTCGAAAACCTTTTGCAACAAGTCGAGCTGTATAGACAGTAACATTACCATCAGCGTCAGTCTTCTTCTTGAAGATCCATTTATTCTCAATGGCTTGCCGATCAACGGCCAAGTCAACCAAAGTCCACACTTTGTTCTCATACATGGATCCCATCTCAGATTTCATGGCTTCAAGCCATTTTGCGGAATCTGGGCTCACCATCGCTTCTTCATAGTTCGTAGGTTCATCATGGTCTAGTAACATGACTTCCAGAACAGGATTACCGTAACACTCTAGTGCGGATCTTACTCTGGTTGTTCTACGAGGTTCAGTAATAAATTGATCTGAAGTTTCATGATCATCATCATTAACTTCCTCACTAATTGGTGTAGGCGTCACAGGAACCGGTTTCTGTGATGAACTACTTTCCAATAAGGGAGTAGGTACAGTTACCTCATCAAGTTCTACTTTCCTCCCACTCACTTCTTTCAAGAGAAACTCCTTCTCTAGAAAGGATCCATTCTTAGCAACGAATGTCTTACCTTCGGATCTGTGATAGAAGGTGTACCCAACAGTCTCCTTTGGGTATCCTATGAAGACACATTTCTCCGATTTGGGTTCGAGCTTATCAGGTTGAAGCCTTTTCACATAAGCATTGCAGCCCCAAACTTTAAGAAATGACAACTTTGGTTTCTTGCCAAACCACAGTTCATAAGGCGTCATCTCAACGGATTTCGATGGTGCCCTATTTAACATGAATGCAGCCGTCTCTAAAGCATGACCCCAAAACGATAGCGGTAAATCAGTAAGAGACATCATAGATCACACCATATCTAGTAAAGTATGATTACGACGTTCGGACACACCATACGCTGTGGTGTTCCGGGTGGCGTGAGTTGCGAAACTATTCCGCATTGTTTCAAATGTAGACCAAACTCGTAACTCAAATATTCTCCTCCATGATCTAATTGTAGAAACTTCATTTTCTTGTTACGATGATTTTCAACTTCACTCTGAAATTCTTTGAACTTTTCAAATGTTTCAGACTTATGTTTCATTAAGTAGATATACCCACATCTGCTCAAATCATCTGTGAAGGTGAGAAAATAACGATATCCGCCACGAGCTTCAATATTCATTGGACCACATACATCTGTATGTATGATTTCCAACAAATTTGTTGCTCTCTCCATAGTTTCGGAGAATGGCATTTTAGTCATCTTGCCCATGAGGCACGGTTCGCAAGTACCAAGTGATCCATAATCAAGTTGTTCCAAATGTCCATCAGTATGGAGTTTCTTCATGCGCTTTACACCAATATGACCTAAACAGCAGTGCCACAAATAAGTTGCACTATCATTATCAACTCTGCATCTTTTGGTTTCAACATTATGTGAATATGTGTATCACTACTATCGAGATTCATCAAAAATAGACCACTCTTCAAGGGTTCATGACCATAAAAGATATTACTCATATAAATAGAACAACCATTATTCTCTGATTTAAATGAATAACCGTCTCGCATCAAACAAGATCCAGATATAATGTTCATGCTCAGAGCTGGCACCAAATAACAATTATTTAGGTCTAATACTAATCCCGAAGGTAGATGTAGAGGTAGTGTGCCGACGGCGATCAATCGACTTTCGAACCGTTTCCCACGCGCATCGTCACCTCGTCCTTGGCCAGTGTTCGCTTAATCCGTAGTCCCTGTTTTGAGTTGCAAATATTAGCAACAGAACCAGTATCAAATACCTAGGTGCTACTGCGAGCTATGGTAAGTTACACATCAATAACATGTATATCACATATACCTTTGTTCACCTTGCCATCCTTCTTATCCGCAAAATACTTGGGGCAGTTCCGCTTACAGTGACCAGTCTGCTTGCAGTAGAAGCACTCAGTCTCAGGCTTAGGTCCAGACTTGGGTTTCTTATCTTGAGCAGCAACTTGATTGCTGTTCTTCTTGAAGTTCCCCTTCTTCTTCCCTTGGTGGTCTTATTGACCATCAACACTTGATGCTCCTTCTTGATTTCTACCTCCGCAGCCTTTAGCATTGCGAAGAGCTCGGGAATCGTCTTATCCACCCCTTGCATATTATAGTTCATCACGAAGCTCTTGTAGCTTGGTGGCAGTGATTGAAGAACTCTGTCAATGACACTATCAACAAGAAGATTAACTCCCAGTTGAGTTAAGTGATTATGATACCCAGACATTTTGAGTATATGTTCACTGGACAGAACTATTCTCCTCCATCTTGCAGCTATATAACTTATTGGAGACTTCATATCTCTCAATCCGGGCATTTGCTTGAAATATTAACTTCAACTCCTGGAACATCTCATATGCTCCATGACGTTCAAAACGTCGTTGAAGTCCCGGTTCTAAGCCGTAAAGCATGGCACACTGAACTATCGAGTAGTCATCAGCTTTACTCTGCCAAACGTTCTTAACGTTGTCAACAGCATCTGCAGCAGGCCTGGCACCCAGCGGTGCTTCCAGGACGTAATTCTTCTGTGCAGCAATGAGGATAATCCTCAAGTTACGTACCTAGTCCGTGTAATTGCTACCATCATCTTTCAACTTTGCTTTCTCAAGGAACACATTAAAATTCAACGGAACAACAACACGGGCCATCTATCTACAATCAACATAGACAAGCAAGATACTATCAGGTACTAAGTTCATGATAAATTTAAGTTCAATTAATCATGTTACTTAAGAACTCCCACTTAGATAGACATCCCTCTAATCCTCTAAGTGATCACGTGATCCATATGAACTAAATCATAACCGATCATCACGTGAAATGGAGTAGCTTTCAATAGTGAACATCACTATGTTGATCATATCTACTATATGATTCACGCTCGACCTTTCGGTCTTAGTGTTCCGAGGCCATATCTGCATATGCTAGGCTTGTCAAGTTTAACCTGAGTATTCTGTGTGTGCAAAACTGGCTTGCACCCGTTGTAGATGGACGTAGAGCTTATCACACCCGATCATCACGTGGTGTCTGGGCACGACGAACTTTGGCAACGGTGCATACTCAGGGAGAACACTTTTATCTTGAAATTTAGTGAGAGATCATCTTATAATGCTACCGTCAATCAAAGCAAGATAAGATGCATAAAAGATAAATATCACATGCAATCAATATAAGTGATATGATATGGTCATCATCATCTCGTGCTTGTGATCTCCATCTCCGAAGCACCGTCATGATCACCATCGTCACCGGCGCGACACCTTAATCTCCATCATAGCATCGTTGTTGTCTCACCAATCTTATGCTTCTACGACTATCGCTATCGCTTAGTGATAAAGTAAAGCATTATAGGGCGATTGCATTGCATACAATAAAGCGACAACCATATGGCTCCTGCCAGTTGCCAATAACTCGGTTACAAAACATGATCATCTCATACAATAAAATTTAGCATCATGTCTTGACCATATCACATCACAACATGGCCTGCAAAAACAAGTTAGACGTCCTCTATTTTGTTGTTGCAAGTTTTACGTGGCTGCTACTGGGCTTAGCAAGAACCGTTCTTACCTACGCATCAAAACCACAACGATAGTTCGTAAAGTTGGTGCTGTTTTAACCTTCGCAAGGACCGGGCGTAGCCACACTCGGTTCAACTAAAGTTGGAGAAACTGACACCCGCCAGCCACCTGTGTGCAAAGCACGTCGGTAGAACTAGTCTCGCATAAGAGTACGCGTAATGTCGGTCCAGGCCGCTTCATCCAACAATACCGTCGAACCAAAGTATGACATGCTGGTAAGCAGTATGACTTATATCGCCCACAACTCACTTGTGTTCTACTCGTGCATATGACATCTACGCATAAAACCTGGCTCGGATGCCACTGTTGGGGAACATAGTAATTTAAAAAAATCCTACGCACACGCAGGATCATGGTGATGCATAGCAACAAGAGGGGAGAGTGTTGTCTACGTGCCCTCGTAGACCGTTCGTGAAAGCGTTATATCAACGCGGTTGATGTAGTCGTACGTCTTCACGATCCGACCGATCCAAGTACCGAAAGCACAGCACCTCTAAGTTCTGCACATGTTCGGCTCGGTGACGTCCTCGCCTTGTCGATCCAGCAAGAGGGGCGAAGTAGTAGATGAGTTCCGGCAGCACGATGGCGTGGTGATGGTGTTGGTGAAGAACAATCTCCGCAGGGCTTCGCCTAATCACTACGAAATCTATGACGGGGTATAAACTAGAGGGGACGGGGTTGCCGGCACACGGCTTGATGTTTCTTGATGTGTCTTGGGTGCTAGCCCTACCCCTCTATTTATATGTTGAGCCTTGGGGTCGAAACTTGGAGTAAAAGCCTCCACAAAGTCGGTTTCACCTGAAAGGCAAGAGTCCTTCTCGGACTCCAGGGCCAGACGCCAGGGTTCCCGGCGTCTGGACCCAGATGCCAGGGACCCTGGCGTCTAGCCCCTGGACTCCGCAAAACTTCCTTTTGCGCTTTCTAAAAACCTTGTGGGCTTTCCCCTTTGGCCCAAATAAAGTGTTCTCGTACCCAAACATTTCGGGAAACATCCGGAACCCTTTCCGGTGAATTCCGGAACCCTTCCAGTGACCAAACACTATTATCCCATATATCAAACTTTATCTCCGGACCATTCCGGAGTTCTTCGTCATGTCCGTGATCTCATCCCGAACTCTGAACAACATTCGGTCACCAACATACATAACTCATATAGTACTATATCGTCAAGGAACGTTAAGCATGTGGACCCTACGGGTTTGAGAACTATGTAGACATGACCGAGACACCTTTCTGGTCAATAACCAATAGCGGGACCTGGATGCCCATATTGGCTCCTACATATTCTATGAAGATCTTTATCGGTCAGACCGCATAACAACATATGTTGTTCCCTTTGTCATCGGTATGTTACTTGCCCGAGATTCGATCGTCGGTATCTCAATACCTAGTTCAATCTCGTTACCAGCAAGTCTCTTTACTCGTTCCGTAATACATCATCCCGTAACTAACTCATTAGTTGCAATGCTTGCAAGGCTTATAGTGATGTGCATTACCGAGTGGGCCCAGAGATACCTCTCCGACAATCGGAGTGACAAATCCTAATCTCAAAATACGCCAACCCAACAAGTACCTTCGGAGACACCTATAGAGCACCTTTATAATCATCCAGTTACATTGTGATGTTTGGTGGCACACAAAGTGTTCCTCCGGTAAACGGGAGTTGCATAATCTCATAGTCATAGGAACATGTATAAGTCATGAAGAAAGCAATAGCAACAAACTAAACGATCATCGTGCTAAGCTAATGGATGGGTCAAGTCAATCACATCATTCTCTAATGATGTGATCCCGTTAATCAAATGACAACTCATGTCTATGGTTAGGAAACGTAACCATCATTGATTCAACGAGCTAGTCAAGTAGAGGCATAATAGTGACACTCTGTTTGTCTATGTATTCACACAAGTATTATGTTTCCGGTTAATACAATTCTAGCATGAATAATAAACATTTACCATGATATAAGGAAATAAATAATAACTTTATTATTTCCTCTAGGGCATATTTCCTTCGCTTGCATCGCGAGATAGTTGATTGTCTAGCATTACTGTGCATCTTATCTACCCTGCCCTCCACTTTCTCCAAATTATCATATCTACATTTACTCTTACCAAAATGTTGAATAAATCCAATGCCACTGCACACATTGATGTCTGCATTCCTCTTGTTAGTACCTTTTGCCTTGTAACCCTGTACTTAATTAATTGCTATTTGATTATGTATCATCAGTCTGCACCTCAGCTTCATTATCCTCTGTTTCTTCCAATATTATTAGATCTATATTTACTCTTTGCAAAATGTAGGATAATGGCAACACTTATAAAGAATTTTCTTTGGGGGATTTATTGAATTATCCTTCCATCAACATGGAGAAGGGCTTTGTCCAGCCCGTGTTAACATGTAATGTAAGTTCATCCTTCTCAAGACTTTAAACTTTGTTCTAGTATAGAGTTGGATATGCATCATTTCCTCCACTGTTGTTTACTTTGCTGTTTACATCTGATTGGATGTTTGCAACAACTACCAATTTTAAATTGTAGTTGTAAAAACATGTCCCTTATGCAGAACAGATCCATTTATTTGCTTATATAATTGTGAAACCTGTTACATGTCTCCTTGTTTCTCTTTCAGAGTTGTATCTCTTATGCCAGGTAGAACTTTAGGGAAGATATTGAGCCAAATCATATTGAGGACAGCGAGATGACCCCAAGGTCCTGTCTTGATGAAGACAGTGAGTTGAAGCTACTCACCAGCAAGTGTGAGACAACCTCTGTGCAGTCGCTGCCTCAATCAGTTCGACTTCTCCAGTCTCAACTTAAAGCGGAAAGGCTTGCTTCAGCTCAGCCCCGACTTGAAGTCAAAGATGCACAAAAGATGTTAGAGGACTGCCTTGCGCACTATGGTGCCATGCAGCTAGGGATGGAGCATCTATCTTTGACACAACTGAGGTCTCATCAGCTTGTTCGGCTGCTTGCGGGGCCCATCCTGGCCAGGCCTAGTGCCTTCTGAAGTGCTCTTAGTTTTGTATATTCTTTTGTCGGCGCATTTATATGCACTGGTGGCGACCTTTGATGCCCAGTGTATGTAATCCGCGGTCACATTGCGCTTTATTATCACCGGTAGCGAACTTTGATTCCCAGTGGATGTAATATGCCATAATTTCTTTATTGTATAGTCTAGGTTTATTCTTTGGTCGGTATGCTGTAATTTAGGCCGGAAGGTTCAGTGGATCTCAGTGTTGTCGGTCTTCAGGCCGGCCCGTTACTCATATGGGCCAACATGGGCCTATAATCATCTTGGGCCATTAGCAGGTCTAAACCTATAGTAGTTACCCACCTTTAACAGGCCGAGTAAAGTTCTAGCCAGCTGGGCCAGAGAATACCATGGGCTTTTAACAGGCTAAAACCTAGATTGGGCCAGCGTTGGGACGAAAAATTCACGGGCCAATACAGGCCGAAACTGCCTAAGGCCCATGTTTGGCCCAAATAGGACGAGCAGTTAACATGCCAAAATATATCTCGGGCCTGTTTGGCCCAATAAAATTATGGGCTTTAAGAAGGCTGGTTTCCACGCGGACCACAGGCCCAAAAGTGTCATGGGCCATTATCAGATGGGCTATAAGCAGGCCGGATTCAACATGGGCTGTAATTAGGCCCAACTGTTCCACGGGCCATTAACAGGTCGATAGGCCTGTTGGGCTGAAATTTATCCATGGAGACAATGGGCCATTAAGAGGCCTAAAGTTACTTCGGATAAGAAATAGCCCAGTTTCTGCATGGGCTATTAAAGGGCCTAAAGTTAAACCGGGTCGACAACGTCCCAGATGCACCACGGACCGCTAACATGCCGAAACTATTATCGGGCCGAACTGGTTAACGGGCATTTAACAGGCTGAGATACAAACCTATCTTAGAATGGGCCTAAAAGAACAGTGGCCTATTAACGGGCATGATCCAATATGGGCCGTAATTTGGCCCAAAACACGGCAGGCTGTGAACGGCCCGATTTGCTATGGGCCTCAATTTGGCCCAAAACATGGCTGGCTGTTAACGAGCCAGCCCAGTAGTGTCTGAAAAACATGATGGGCCTTTAGCTGGGCCGACCTTTTCACCGGAATGGGCCTCTGTTGGGTCGTGCCACATGTTGACGTATCATAGGTGCCTCCTGTCCAATGAGTGGATGACATCTTTCCCAACGGTGAGCAAACGTGTGTTTCCTCCGGCCAATGAGAATTTTACATGTGGAAAATCCCCATTGGTCCGGGCTGTTAACGGGTTATCGGATCCAAAATCGGACCCAATAGCTTGACGGCGACCCATTACGGTCGATGCCATGTGTCGATCACCCTTGACGAAATCACTTCTATGACGCGTGATTTATCATCATGGAAGTGGACACTTCCGTGATGATAACTTTGGTAATGTCATGGAACACTTCTATGATAGCACAGGTATAACTATCTTGATTCTGTCATAAAATCGTCATGGACGTACATGCATGACAGAAAACGTGACCTATTGTGACAAACACGTATCATCACGGAATTGTATTTTTTGTAGTGTGCGTCGGCGTTGGAGAGGCGGGGCTGAGCGGTCCGGCGACGGGGTCGGGGGCGACGGGTGTTGGCGGCGAGCGTCGGGGCGTC
>NC_041388.1:321894091-321914026 GCF_002162155.2 Triticum dicoccoides
GAGGGAGACGGGCGGCGGTGGCGAGTGACGGGGGCGCTGGCTCGGGCGGTGCTGGAGGCGCCCCTAATCCGGATCAGGATCGAGGGGGGAGATCAGGGAGTGGGGGTAGTGGGTGGGTGTGCACTAGGGTTTCTGGGTTCCAGGGAGGTTAGTAGAGGGGGGTTGGGTCGGCCTGGTGGGGTGGATGACTGGGCCGGCTGGGTCGAGGCCCAGTGGGAGGAAAAGGGGGTTTCTTTTCTTTTTCTACCTTTGCCTTTTCTTTTCTTTCACATTTTAATTCTGTTTTCAATCAAATATACTCCCTCCGTTCCTTGATATAAGGTGTATAGATTTTTGAGAAAAAGTTCAAAATATAAGGTGTATTGCCTTGCACCACTCATTTGAATAACTTTTTAAGGGATTTGATTACATTTCCTTACATAGGGCAAGCTCCTCTATTTTCTCATATTAATTAGTCAGGTGTAGTCTTGCCCAAAACTTGTGAAATTTTCCCTCCATGTGCATTCTTTAATTTCCGTGCCAAAAACTATACACCCTATTTTTAGGAATGGAGGGAGTATTGTTTTCTACTTAATTATAAGACGAGGAGTTTTTTTAGATATGAGACTGGTCATATAAATCAAGCACATTAATTCTAGGAGTCACAAAAAGTTTGAGGCCAAAAGAAGTTGTCTAACCATTTTTAGAAATTGAAAAGCCAATTTTAAATGTTGCCAGACCACAAAATAAATTTCGGCACTTTGGGAATTAAAATGAGGTTGGTTTCAACATGACAATGATCAGGGGAATTTATAGAATATTGTGAACATTTTAGTTTTGACATTTGAAAACTTTTATTTTCGACTTTAATTTAAATTTGGATTTGGACTGGGATTTGGATCAACCGGGGATTAACAACAGTAAGAGTGATGACCTGGCATCATTAGCAGGAGGGTACTGTAGCTTAATTATCTGGGCGTCACAATAATCAAGTGATTCCAAAAGCCCATCTGCATGGAGTTTCCTCATGTGCTTTACACCAATATGACCTAAATGGCAATGCCACAAATAAGTTGCACTATCATTATTAACTTTGCATCTTTCGTCTTCAATATTATGAATGTGTGTATCACTACGATCGAGATTCAATAAAAATAGACCACTCATCAAGGGTGCATGACCATAAAAGATATTACTCATATAAATAGAACAACCATTATTCTTTAATTTAGACGAATAACCGTCTTGCATCAAACAAGATCTAGATATAATGTTCATGCCCAACGCTGGCACCAAATAACAATTATTCAGGTCTAAAACTAATCCCGAAGGTAGATGTAGAGGTAGCGCGCCGACGGCGATCACATCGACCTTGGAACCATTTCCGATGCGCATTGTCACCTCGTCCTTAGCCAATCTTTGTTTAATCCGTAGCCCCTATTTCGAGTTGCAAATATGAGCAACATAACCAGTATCAAATACCCAGGCGCTAATACGAGCATTAGTAAGGTACACATCAATAACATGTATATAAAATATACCTTTCACTTTGCCATCCTTCTTATCCGCCAAATACTTGGGGCAGTTCTGCTTCCAGTGACCAGTCCCTTTGCAGTAGAAGCACTCAGTTTCAGGCTTAGGTCCAGACTTGGGCTTCTTCCCGAGAGGAGCAACTTGCTTGCTATTCTTCTTGAAGTTCCCCTTCTTTCCTTTGCCCTTTTTCTTGAAACTAGTGGTCTTGTTAACCATCAACACTTGATGCTCCTTCTTGATTTCTACCTCCGCAGCCTTAAGCATTGCGAAGAGCTCGGGAATTGTCTTTTCCATCTGTTGCATATTATAGTTCATCACGAAGCCTTTATAGCTTGGTGGTAGTGATTGAAGAACTCTATCAATGACACTATCATCCGGAAGATTAACTCCCAGCTGAGTCAAGTGCTTATGGTACCCAGACATTCTGAGTATGTGTCCACTGACAGAACTGTTCTCCTCCATCTTGTAGCTATAGAACTTGTTGGAGACTTCCTATCTCTCAACTCGGGCATTTGCTTGAAATATTAACTTCAACTTTTGGAACATCTCATATGCTCCATGACGTTCAAAATGTCTTTGAAGTCCCGATTCTAAGCCGTAAAGCATGGCACACTGAACTATCGAGTAGTCATCAGATTTAGCTTGCCAGACGTTCATAACGTCCGAAGTTGCTCCTGCAGCAGGCCTTGCACCTACCGGTGTTTCCAGGACGTAATTCTTCTGTGCAGCAAGGAGGATAATCCTCAAGTTACGGACCTAGTCCGTGTAGTTGCTACCGTCATCTTTCAACTTAGCTTTCTCTAGGAACACATTAAAATTCAAGGGAACGGTAGCACGGGCCATTGATCTACAACAACATAGATATGAAAGAACTATTAGGACTAAGTTCATGATAAATTTAAGTTCAATTAATCATATTACTAAAGAACTCCCACTTAGATAGACATCCCTCTAGTCATCTAAATGATCATGTGATCCATATAAACTAAACCATGTCCGATCATCACGTGAGATGGAGTAGTTTTCAATGGTGAACATCTCTATGTTGATCATATCTACTATATGATTCATGCTCGACCTTCCAGTCTCAGTGTTTCGAGGCCATATCTGTATATGCTAGGCTCGTCAAGTTTAACCTGAGTACTCTGCACGTGCAAAACTGTCTTACACCCGTTGTGTGTGAACGTAGAGCTTATCACACCTGATCATCACATGGTGTCTCGACACGACGAACTGTAGCAACGGTGCATACTCAGGGAGAACACTTAAACCTTGAAATTTAGTGAGGGATCATCTTATAATGCTACCGCCATACTAAGCAAAATAAGATGCATAAAAGATAAACATCACATGCAATCAAAATATGTGACACATGATATGGCCATCATCATCTTGTGCCTTTGATCTCCATCTCCAAAGCACCGTCATGATCTCCATTGTCACCGGCTTGACACCTTGATCTCCATCATAGCATCATTGTCGTCTCACCAACTATTGCTTCTACGACTATCGCTAACGCATAGTGATAAAAGTAAAGCAATTACATGGCGATCACATTTCATACAATAAAGCGACAACCATAAGGCTCCTGCCAGTTGCCGATAACTTCTACAAAACATGATCATCTCATACAATAACGTATATCACATCATGTCTTGACCATATTACATCACAACATGCCCTGCAAAAACAAGTTAGATGTCCTCTACTTTGTTGTTGCAAGTTTTACGTGGCTGGTATGGGCTTCTAGCAAGAACCATTCTTACCTACACATCAAAACCACAATGATTTTTCGTCAAGTGTGTTGTTTTAACCTTCAACAAGGACCGGCCGTAGTCAAATTCGATTCAACTAAATTTGGAGAAACAAACACCCGCCAGCCACCTTTATGCAAAACAAGTTGGATGTCTGTCGGTGGAACCGGTCTCATGAACGTGGTCATGTAAGGTTGGTCCGGGCCGCTTCATCCAACAATACCACCGAATCAAAATAAGACGTTGGTGGTAAGCAGTATGACTATGATCGCCCACAACTCTTTGTGTTCTACTCGTGCATATCATCTACGCATAGACCTGGCTCTGATACCACTGTGGGGAACGTACCATGCAATTTCAAAAAATTTCCTACGATCATGCAAGATCTATCTAGGATATGCATAGCAACGAGAGGGGGAGAGTGTGTCCACGTACCCTCGTAGACCGAAAGTGGAAGCGTTAGGTTAACGCGGTTGATGTAGTCGAACGTCTTCACGATCAAACCGATCTAGTACCGAACGTATGACACCTCCGAGTTCAGCACACGTTCAGCTTCATGACGTCCCTCAAACTCTTGATCCAGCAGAGGGTCGAGGGAGAGTTTCGTCAGCACGACGGCATGGTGACGGTGATGGTGATGTGATCCGCGCAGGGCTTCACCTAAGCACTACCAGGTCCGGTCCATGCATGTTGTGTTGGGGAACGTAGCAGAAATTCAAAATTTTCCTATGTGTCACCAAGATCTATCTATGGAGAGACCAGCAACGAGTAGAAAGAGAGTGCATCTACATACCCTTGTAGATCGCTAAGCGGAAGCGTTCAAGTGAACGGAGTTGATGGAGTCGTACTCGTCGTGATTCAAATCACCAATGATCAAGTGCCGAACGCACGGCACCTCCGCGTTCAACACACATACAGCCCGGTGACGTCTCCCAAGCCTTGATCCAGCAAGGAGAGAGGGAGAGGTTGAGGAAGACTCCATCCAGCAGCAGCACAACGGCGTGGTGGTGGTGGAGGAGCGTGGCAATCCTGCAGGGCTTCGCTAAGCACCATGGGAGAGGAGGAGGAGGGAGAGGCAGGGCTGCACCAACGAGAGATCAAATCGCCTCTTATGGGCAGCCCCATGCCTCAATATATATAGGGGGGAAGGGGGCTGCGTCCCCTTTAGGGTTTTCCCACCCCCTAGGGGCGGCGGCCAGCCCTAGATGGGTTTTGGGGTGCGGCCAAGAAGGGGGGAGGAGTCCATCCTCCCCAAGGCACCTCGGAGGTGCCTTCCCCCTTGAGGACTCTTCCCTCTAGGGTTCCCTAGGCGCATGGGCCTCTTGGGGCTGGTGCCCTTGGACCATGTAGGCCAAGGCGCACCCCCTACAGCCCATGTGGCCCCCTGGGGCAGGTGGCCCCACCAGGTGGGCCCCCGGGACCCTTCCGGTGGTCCCGGTACAATACCGATGACCCCGAAACTTGTCCCGATGGCCGAAACAGGACTTCCTATATATAAATCTTTACCTCCGGACCATTCCGGAACTCCTCGTGACGTCCGGGATCTCATCCGGGACTCCGAACAACATTCGGTAACCACATACAAGCTTCCTTTATAACCCTAGCGTCATCGAACATTAAGTGTGTAGACCCTACGGGTTCGGGAGACATGCAGACATGACCGAGACGTTCTCCGGTCAATAACCAACAGCGGGATCTGGATACCCATGTTGGCTCCCACATGTTCCACGATGATCTCATCGGATGAACCACGATGTCAAGGACTTAATCAATCCCGTATTCAATTCCCTTTGTCTATCGGTATGTTACTTGCCCGAGATTCGATCGTTGGTATCCAATACCTTGTTCAATCTCGTTACCGGCAAGTCACTTTACTCGTTCCGTAACACATCATCCCGTGATCAACTCCTTGGTCACATTGCGCATATGATGATGTCCTACCGAGTGGGCCCAGAGATACCTCTCCGTTTACACGGAGTGACAAATCCCAGTCTCGATCCGCATAAAACAATAGATACTTTCGGAGATACCTGTAGTGCACCTTTATAGTCACCCAGTTACGTTGTGACGTTTGATACACCCAAAGCACTCCTACGGTACCCAGGAGTTACACGATCTCATGGTCAAAGGAAGAGATACTTGACATTGGCAAAGCTCTAGCAAACGAACTACACGATCTTTGTGCTATGCTTAGGATTGGGTCTTGTCCATCACATCATTCTCCTAATGATGTGATCCCGTTATCAACGACATCCAATGTCCATAGCCAGGAAACCATGACTATCTGTTGATCACAACGAGCTAGTCAACTAGAGGCTCACTAGGGACATATTGTGGTCTATGTATTCACACGTGTATTACGATTTCCGGATAATACAGTTATAGCATGAATAAAAGACAATTATCATGAACAAGGAAATATAATAATAATACTTTTATTATTGCCTCTAGGGCATATTTCCAACAGTCTCCCACTTGCACTAGAGTCAATAATCTAGTTCACATCACCATGTGATTAACACTCAAAGGTCACATCGCCATGTGACTAATACCCAAGAGTTTACTAGAGTCAGTAGTCTAGTTCACATCACTATGTGATTGACACTCAATGAGTTTTATGTTTGATCATGTTGCTTGTGAGAGAGGTTTTTGGTCAACGGGTCTGAACCTTTCAGATCCGTGTGTGCTTTACAAATCTCTATGTCATCTCCTAGATGCAGCTACCACGCTCTATTTGGAGCTATTCCAAACAACTGTTCTACTTGGAGCTATTCTAAATCATTGCTCCATTATATGTATCCGGTCTCTCTACTCAGAGCTATCCGGATAGGTGTCAAGCTTGCATCGACGTAACCTTTACGACGAACTCTTTTACCACCTCCATAATCGAGAAAATTCCTTAGTCCACTAGTTACTAAGGATATCTTTGACCGCTGTCCTGTGAGCCATTCTTGGATCACTCTTGTACCCCTTGACTGACTCACGGCAAGGCACACTTCAGGTGCGGTACACAGCATAGCATACTGAAGAGCCTACGTCTTAAGCATAGGGGACGACCTTCGTCCTTTCTTTCTATTCTGCCGTGGTCGAGCTTTAAGTCTTAACTTCGTACCTTACAACTCAGGCAAGAACTCCTTCTTTGACTGGTCCATCTTGAACACCTTCAAGATCATGTCAAGGTATGTGCTCATTTGAAAGTATTATTAAGCATTTTGATCTATCCTTATAGATCTTGATGCTCAATGTTCAAGTAGCTTAATCCAGACTTTCCATTGAAAAACACTTTCAAAATAACCCTATATGCTTTCCAGAAATTCTACGTCATTTCTGATCAACAATATGTCAACAACATATACTCATCAGAAATTCTATAGTGCTCCCACTCACTTCTTTGGAAATACAAGTTTCTCATAAACTTTGTACAAACCCAAAATTTTTGATCATCATCAAAGCATACATTCCAACTCCGAGATGCTCACTCCAATCCTTAGAAGGATTGCTGGAGCTTTGCATACTTATTAGCATCTTTCGGGATTGACAAAACCTTCCGGTTGTATCACATACAACCTTTCCTCATTAAAATCGTCGAGGAAACAATGTTTTGACATCCTATCTGCAAGATTTCATAAATAATGCAGTAATCGCTAATATAATTCCAACAGACTCTTAGCATCGCTACGAGTGAGAAAATCTCATCGTAGTCAACTCCTTGAACTTGTCGGAAAACATCTTAACGACAAGTCGAGCTTTCTTAATGGTGACATTTACCATCATTGTCCGTCTTCCTTTTGAAATCCATCTGTACTCATTAGCCTTACGACCATCGAGCCGTTCTGCCAAAGTCTACACTTTGTTTTCATACATGGATCCTCTCTCGGATTTTATGGCCTCAAGCCATTTATTGGAATTCGGGCCCACCATCGCTTCTCCATAGCTCGTAGGTTCATTGTTGTCTAGCAACATGACCTTCAAGACAGGATTACGTACCACTCTGAAGTAGTACGCATCCTTGTCATCCTACGAGGTTTGGGAGTGACTTGATCCGAAGTTTCATGATCAATATCATAAGCTTCCACTTCAATTGGTGTAGGTGCCACAGGAACAACTCCCTGTGCCCTGTCACACACTAGTTGAAGAGACGGTTCAATAACCTCATCAAGTCTCCACCATCCTCCCACTCAATTCTTTCGAGAGAAACTTTTCCTCGAGAAAGGACCCGATTCTAGAAACAATCCATATTGCTTTCGGATCTGAATTAGGAGGTATACCCAACTGTTTTGGGTTTCCTATGAAGATGCATTTTATCCGCTTTGGGTTCGAGCTTATCAACCTGAAACTTTTTCATATAAGCGTCGCAGCCCCAAACTTTTTAAGAAACGACAACTTAGGTTTCTCTAAACCATAATTCATACGGTGTCATCTCATCGGAATTACGTGGTGCCCTATTTAAAGTGAATGTGGTTGTCTCTAATGCCTAACCCATGAACGATAGTGGTAATTCGATAAGAGACATCATGGTACGCACCATATCCAATAGGGTGCAACTATGATGTTCGGACACACCATCACACTATGGTGTTCCAGGCGGTATTAATTGCAAAACAATTTCCACAATGTCTTAATTGTGTGCCAAAACTCGTAACTCAGATATTCATCTCTATGATCATATCATAGACATTTTATCCTCTTGTCACAATGATCTTCTACTTCACTCTGAAATTACTTGAACCATTCAATAATTCAGACTTGTGTTTCATCAAGTAAATATTCTCAACATCTACTCGAATCATCTGTGAAGTAAGATCATAACGATATTCACTGCATGCCTCAGCACTCATTGGATTGGACACATCAAAATGTGTTACTTCCAACAAGTTGCTATCTTGTTCCATCTTACTGAAACCGAGGCTTTTCAGTCATCTTGCCCATGTGGTATGATTTGCATATCTCAAGTGATTCAAAATCAAGTGAGTTCAAACAGTCCATTTGCATGGAGTTTCTTCATGCATATATACCAATAGACATGGTTCGCATGTCTCAAACTTTTCAAAAACGAGTGAGTCCAAAGATCCATCAACATGGAGCTTCTTCATGCGTTTTATACCATTATGACTTACATGGCAGTGCCACAAGTAAGTGGTACTATCATTACTATCTTATATCTTTTGGCATGAACATGTGTATCACTACGATCGAGATTCAATAAACCATTCATTTTAGGTGTAAGACCATTGAAGGTATTATTCAAATAAACAGAGTAACCATTATTCTCCTTAAATGAATAACCGTATTGCGATAGACATAATCCAATCATGTCTATGCTCAACGCAAACACCAATCTCGATGGTAGAGGGAGCATGTGATGCTTGATCATATCAACATTGGAAATACTTCCAACACATATCGTCATCTCACGTTTAGCTAGTCTCCGTTTATTCCGTAGCTTTTATTTCGAGTTACTAACACTTAGCAACCGAACCGGTATCTAATACCCTGGTGCTACTAGGAGTACTAGTAAAGTACACATCAACACAATGTATATCTAATATACTTTTATCGACCTTGCCAGCCTTCTTATCTACCAAGTATCTAGGGTAATTCTGCTCCAGCGGCTATTCCCCTTATCACAGAAGCACTTAGTCTCGGGTTTGGGTTCAACCTCGGGTTTCTTCACTGGTGCAGCAGCTGATTTGCCGTTTCATGAAGTATCCCTTCTTGCCCTTGCCCTTCTTGAAACTAGTGGTTTCACCAACCATCAACAATTGATGCTCCTTCTTGATTTCTACTTTCGCGGTGTCAAACATCGTGAATACCTCAAGGATCATCTTATTTATCCCTGATATGTTATAGTTCATCACGAAGCTCTAGCAGCTCGGTGGCAATGACTTTGGGGAAACATCACTATCTCATCTGGAAGATTAACTCCCACTTGATTCAAGTGATTGTTGCACTCAGACAATCTGAGCACAAGCTCAACAATTGAGCTTTTCTCCCTTAGTTTGCAGGCTAAGAAAATCGCCGGAGGTCTCATACCTCTTGACGTGGGCACGAGCCTGAAATCCCAATTTCAGCCCTCGAAACATCTCATATGTTCCGCGACGTTTCGAAAACGTCTTTGGTGCCTCTACTTAAACCATTTAACTGAACTATCACGTAGTTATCAAAACGTGTATGTTCGATGTTCGAAACATCCACAAACGATGTTTGGGGTTCAGCACACTAAGCAGTGCATTAAGGACATAAGCGTTCTAGTGTCCGCATAATCGCTACTGTCAACTTTCAACTATATTTTCTCTAGGAACATAACTAAAACAGTAGAACTATAGCGAACTACGACATAATTTGCAAAAGGTCTTTTGACTATGTTCAGGATAATTAAGTTCATCTTATGAACTCCCACTTAGATAGACATCCCTCTGGTCATCTAAGTGATCACATGATCCGAGTCAACTAGGCCGTGTCCGATCATCACGTGAGACGGACTAGTCATCATCGGTGAACATCTTCATGTTGATCGTATCTACCATACGACTCATGCTCGACCTTTCGGTCTCCGTGTTCCGAGGCCATGTCTGCACATGCTAGGCTCGTCAAGTTAACCCTAAGTGTTTTCGCTGTGTAAAACTGTCTTACACCCGTTGTATGTGAACGTAAGAATCCATCACACCCGATCATCACGTGGTGCTTAGAAGCGACGAACTGTAGCAACGGTGCACAGTTAGGGGAGAACACTTCTTGAAATTTTGTAAGGGATCATCTTATTTACTACCGTCGTCCTAAGCAAACAAGATGCATAAACATGATAAACATCACATGCAATCAAATAGTGTAGTGACATGATATGGCCAATATCATATAGCTCCTTTGATCTTCATCTTCGGGGCTCCATGATCATCTTGTCACCGGCATGACACCATGATCTCCATCATCATGATCTCCATCATCGTGTCTTCATGAAGTTGTCACGCCAACGACTACTTCTACTTCTATGACTAACGCGTTTAGCAATAAAGTAAAGTAGTTTACATGGCGTTCTTCAATGACACGCAGGTCATACAATAAATAAAGACAACTCCTATGGCTCCTGCCGGTTGTCATACTCATCGACATGCAAGTCGTGAATCCTATTACAAGAACATGATCAATCTCATACATCACATATATATCATTCATCACATCCTTTTGGCCATATCACATCACATGACATACCCTGCAAAAACAAGTTAGACGTCCTCTAATTGTTGTTTGCATGTTTTACGTGGCTGCTATGGGTTTCTAGCAAGAACGTTTCTTACCTACGCAAAACCACAACGTGATATGCCAATTGCTATTTACCCTTCATAAGGACCCTTTTCATCGAATCCGTTCCGACTAAAGTGGGAGAGACTGGCACCCGCTAGCCACCTTATGCACCAAGTGCATGTCAATCGGTGGAACCTGTCTCACGTAAGAGTACGTGTAAGGTCGGTCCGGGCCGCTTCATCCCACAATACCGTCGAAACAAGATTGGACTAGTAACGGTAAGCATATTGAACAACATCAACGCCCACAACTACTTTGTGTTCTACTCGTGCAAATAATCTACGCAATAGACCTAGCTCATGATGCCACTGTTGGGGAACGTAGCAGAAATTCAAAATTTTCCTATGTGTCACCAAGATCTATCTATGGAGAGACCAGCAACGAGTAGAAAGAGAGTGCATCTACATACCCTTGTAGATCGCTAAGCGGAAGCGTTCAAGTGAACGGAGTTGATGGAGTCGTACTCGTCGTGATTCAAATCACCAATGATCAAGTGCCGAACGCACGGCACCTCCGCGTTCAACACACATACAGCCCGGTGACGTCTCCCAAGCCTTGATCCAGCAAGGAGAGAGGGAGAGGTTGAGGAAGACTCCATCCAGCAGCAGCACAACGGCGTGGTGGTGGTGGAGGAGCGTGGCAATCCTGCAGGGCTTCGCTAAGCACCATGGGAGAGGAGGAGGAGGGAGAGGCAGGGCTGCACCAACGAGAGATCAAATCGCCTCTTATGGGCAGCCCCATGCCTCAATATATATAGGGGGGAAGGGGGCTGCGTCCCCTTTAGGGTTTTCCCACCCCCTAGGGGCGGCGGCCAGCCCTAGATGGGTTTTGGGGTGCGGCCAAGAAGGGGGGAGGAGTCCATCCTCCCCAAGGCACCTCGGAGGTGCCTTCCCCCTTGAGGACTCTTCCCTCTAGGGTTCCCTAGGCGCATGGGCCTCTTGGGGCTGGTGCCCTTGGCCCATGTAGGCCAAGGCGCACCCCCTACAGCCCATGTGGCCCCCCGGGGCAGGTGGCCCCACCCGGTGGGCCCCCGGGACCCTTCCGGTGGTCCCGGTACAATACCGATGACCCCGAAACTTGTCCCGATGGCCGAAACAGGACTTCCTATATATAAATCTTTACCTCCGGACCATTCCGGAACTCCTCATGACGTCCGGGATCTCATCCGGGACTCCGAACAACATTCGGTAACCACATACAAGCTTCCTTTATAACCCTAGCGTCATCGAACATTAAGTGTGTAGACCCTACGGGTTCAGGAGACATGCAGACATGACCGAGACGTTCTCCGGTCAATAACCAACAGCGGGATCTGGATACCCATGTTGGCTCCCACATGTTCCACGATGATCTCATCGGATGAACCACGATGTCAAGGACTTAATCAATCCCGTATTCAATTCCCTTTGTCTATCGGTATGTTACTTGCCCGAGATTCGATCGTTGGTATCCAATACCTTGTTCAATCTCGTTACCGGCAAGTCACTTTACTCGTTCCGTAACACATCATCCCGTGATCAACTCCTTGGTCACATTGCGCATATGATGATGTCCTACCGAGTGGGCCCAGAGATACCTCTCCGTTTACACGGAGTGACAAATCCCAGTCTCGATCCGCATAAAACAATAGATACTTTCGGAGATACCTGTAGTGCACCTTTATAGTCACCCAGTTACGTTGTGACGTTTGATACACCCAAAGCACTCCTACGGTATCCAGGAGTTACACGATCTCATGGTCAAAGGAAGAGATACTTGACATTGGCAAAGCTCTAGCAAACGAACTACACGATCTTTGTGCTATGCTTAGGATTGGGTCTTGTCCATCACATCATTCTCCTAATGATGTGATCCCGTTATCAACGACATCCAATGTCCATAGCCAGGAAACCATGACTATCTGTTGATCACAACGAGCTAGTCAACTAGAGGCTCACTAGGGACATATTGTGGTCTATGTATTCACACGTGTATTACGATTTCCGGATAATACAGTTATAGCATGAATAAAAGACAATTATCATGAACAAGGAAATATAATAATAATACTTTTATTATTGCCTCTAGGGCATATTTCCAACATGTTGGGGGCCCTGGGGCGAAACTAGAACTTAGGGCCCTCACACATAGATGAATACTTCATTTATTTTCATTAGTAAGAAAACCAATCCGTACCGCGTAACAATTTACATCTTGATGATCTTGGCTTCATCTAAATAATTATTTGGTTGTTCAAATGAAACAAAACCAATATCAGAAATTCCCAAGAATAACCACTAGTTTTGAAACTTTAATTGCTCCCATTGGGAATTCCTTTAAAAAAATGATATTGTAACAACAAATCTAATCCCATTATTTTCTTTCCTCTAATCACAATTCACTGCTGGCAAAATACTTACTGGAAGACATTCCACAACAAAAATACAAAAATGCAAAAAAAATTCAAGATATTTATGGTTAAGGATCGAAAGCACCTTAATATGGATGGCTGGATCGAACGGAAGAAAAGTACGAATCCATGGAAACCTCAACGTACAAGAGACATATCACCTCCAAAGATAAGCATGTCTAAAGTTTAAAACATAGAAAATTGTGCTAAGAAAAGGACATTATAATTCCTATGTTATCATGGATCGACATTATTTAACATTGAATCGTCAAACTGAAGAACAAGATTACTAGAAAGAACAAAGAAGAACCCGTACCATCTCTCAACCACATGGGGATGGAGAAGAGTGTACAGGATGAAGAAGAGCTAATTGGGGACGGGAATTGCGCCATTTGTCTCCGTCAATCGTTGGCCTCGACCTCAAAATCAGAAAGGCATAGGAAGGGCGGTGTTGTTCTTGAAGACTAAGATCGGGAATTGGGGAAGAAGAGGAGACGCCCAACTGCAGAGAGAGATCCCCATCGGCATCGATTAATTCCTTCGTGTGACTACCGCACATGTCCAACAACGTGGTGGGCTTTCCCTAACTCGTTGCACTTTGGGCCCTCTTTATTTCCTTTGTATTTTTCTGGATATAAAACTAAACATAGAGAACTACACCTGGGCCGGGGCCCCTGCTTCTAGGGGGCCCAGGGCGGGCGCCCCGTTTGCCCGCCTTATGGGTCGGGCCTGAGCACTACGTGAATATGACCGGAGGAGTAAACCGTGGAGAGAGACGCCGCACACGGCTTGGAACAAATTGGTGTGTCTCTAAGGGCTGCCCTGCCCACATATATAAAGGAGGGATAGGAAGGAGGCCGGCCAGGGGGCACGCCATAAGGGGGGAACCGACTAGGACTCCCAATCCTAGTCGACCCCCCTTTCCTTTGTACGGAGGGGGAAGGGGGGAAGGAGAAGGAGAGGGGGAGGGAGAGGGGGAGAAGGAAAGGGGGCCATGCCCCCTTCCCCCTTGTCCAAATCGGACTCCCTTGGGGGGGCACCCTTGCGGCCTCCCCCCTCTCTCCACGAAGGCCCATGTAGGCCCATTACTTCCCCGAGGAGGTTCCGGTAACCTCCCGGTACTCCAAAAAATACCCGAACCATTCCGGTGTCTGAATACCATCGTCCAATATATCAATCTTTACCTCTCGTTGAGACTCCTCGTTATGTCCATGATCTCATCCGGGACTACGAACAATCTTCAGTCACCAAAACACATAACTCATAATACAAATCGTCATCGAAAGTTAAGCGTGTGGACCCTACGGGTTCGAGAACTATGTAGACATGACCGAGACATATCTCTGGTCAATAACCAACAGCGGAACCTGGATGCTCAGATTGGTTCCTACATATTCTACAAAGATCTTTGGTCAAACTGCAATCCTTTGTCATCAGTATGTTACTTGCTCAAGATTCGATCACCAGTATCCTCATACCTAGTTCAATCTCGTTACCGACAAGTCTCTTTACTCATTCCGTAATGCATCGTCCCGCAACTAACTCATTAGTCACATTGCTTGCAAGGCTTATAGTGATGTGCATTACCGAGAGGGCCCAGAGATACCTCTCCGATACTCAGAATGACAAATCATAATCTCGATCTATGCCAACCCAACAAACACCTTCGGATACACCTGTAGAGCATATTTACAATCACCCAGTTATTTTGTGACGTTTGATAGCACACAAAGTGTTCCTCCGGTATTCGGGAGTTGCATAATCTCATAGTCAGAGGAATATGTATAAGTCATGAAGAAAACAATAGCAATAAAACTTAACGATCATTATGCTAAGCTAACGGATGGGTCTTGTCGATCACATCATATCCCATTCATCAAATGACAACACATTTCTATGGTTAGGAAACTTAACCATCTTTGATTAACGAGCTAGTCAAGTAGAGGCATACTAGGGACACTTTGTTTTGTCTATGTATCCACACATGTATCAAGTTTCCGGATAATACAATTCTAGCATGAATAATAAACATTTATCATGATATAAGGAAATATAAATAACAACTTTATTATTGCCTCTAGGGCATATTTCCTTCACTAACAGAGAAATGAAACGAGATGTATGTATGTTCATTGAGCGCATTGGCTGTTAGTTCATTTTTTTGGTTTGGAAATTTAACATTCTTGGTTTGCGTGTATAGTTGTTACTCATGTAAGCAAGATAAAAAAATGTGGTGTAAAAGTTTCAGGTGGATCTTCTTGATTCTTATTTGGCTTTTGTCGACAATTTTACATGGAACTTGTATTCATGAGGACATTATGTCATGATAACAATAGTTTTACAACATTATTGAAAGGAACACACATTATCCAGGTTTGTGTCCCGGGTAAACCCCCTAGTTCTTGCTTTGTTAATTCATTGTACATTTGAAGAATATCAAAGATTACAATTTCAAGGGGTATCCAATGGGTTGTTGTGGTGATTTGTATGGGAAGCATCCGAAATCACTATGTGATGTATAGGGTAAAGCTAGGTGGAAAAGGACCCCCTTCTACATTGTCATTGCTGCCCTTTATATAGCTATGGCATG
The DNA here is from genome assembly GCF_002162155.2 of Triticum dicoccoides. NCBI lineage: Eukaryota > Viridiplantae > Streptophyta > Magnoliopsida > Poales > Poaceae > Triticum > Triticum dicoccoides. The sequence goes on from NC_041388.1 coordinate 321,909,639, forward strand.
GAAGGCTCCACGTGGTAAGAGTCCGACTAGTATTGGAAAAGGACCCCTTTCTACTAGTGTTGTAGAGAGTTTCTCTTAGATGTTGTGTATTTGCATGTGGCAGATGTCGTCTCTGCGGAAGCGACGACATTACTTGAAGGTTTAAAGTTACTTCAAAGTATGGGGCGCAATAATGTCTTGGTGAGGATGGACAATTCTGTTGTGGTTGATGCTATACATCCGAATGAGGGACATTCTATGATGGTGGCTCCAGCTTTAGATGATTTCAGAGAGTTATTACGAGAGTTCGGGAAGGTTACTATTGAGCATTGTAATAGAGAATCAAATGTAGTTGCTCATGAGCTAGTTGAGTGGGGGTGTGCAAACACACCTTCGTGTACCATTGCTAAATTTTTAGCAGACGATGTAAGCATTATTTGAGATTAATAAAGCTAGCCATGAAGCCCCCCCCCCTGTCAAAAAAGAAAGAAAGAAAGATGTTGTGTATTTGCATGGAAAGTCTCCACCAGTGTCGGTGGCACTTCTCCTTCGTTTGATGTCTTGTCTTTGGGCTCTATAGGGCCCGTTGATACTCTGTTGATAGAGGCATGCTATAGGTAATTATACTTATCACAAAAAAAAACAGTATTCGTAATAGATCCTGGTTCGCAAGTAAGGTTGACGTAGATACTTGCAGTCTCCTTGTCGCATCCTCGATAGGGCTCTGGGATCTTCTACTGATGTATGTCGCCCACTTCTAGTTGAACCTGACGTGGTCAGATGATGGATCAATGGATGGTGATGGTCGCCTAACTGACGTAGGACTGCTTTGTCGGAGGTCACTCCTTTTTTTTGTCACAGGTGCGAGATCGATCTTGGTCGCGGTTGTATCCTTGACTCTTGATACGGGGCAAGTCGATGGGTGTCCCAATTTTCACTAATTGGAGGTGGACTTGAGGAAAAACATGAACACATGGGAAAACATGAGAAATCCGGAGGCAGGTCGGCTGCAATCTGAGCGGCGTGCTGAGCCCGAATTTGCTCCAGGAGAACCGGGGCTCCGAAGTGGGCATCGCTTACACGGTGATCCCCTGCTAGGCCAGATCTACATCCGAACGATGATTTGCGAGTAGATGTGGTGGGTGGCGGCACAAAGGGAAGAGAAAATGAGAATGTGGCTAGGGTTTTGGGGGTCGCCGTCCAATTTAAATAGCCAGATTTGGCCCATCAAGCGGCACGTTAGAGCGGCATTTTCGCCGGACCGCCGGGTAATTAGGGGTGTCCATATGGATCTCACACGTCAGCCCGAAGTGGCGGACGCGCCCATGCGCGTTTGGCCTCCTAATATCCGCCCTAAATTTGGGTTGGATATGAGAGGTGTCGGTCAGCCCGGACGTATAGAGCCCGTTTGAGAAGTCCATCTGAATTACGTTTTTGTGACCGGTCACTGACCGAATCGTTTCCCGGACATGGCATTTCAGGAGCCCGGCTGTCGCTTGGTATGGCAGATAATGTGATTTTACCCTTTTTTATATAAAAAAGTTTTTATATACCTCTAAAAGGTAATTCTTCCGTAAAAAACATAGAGACAAGGTAACAAGACTTCTTTTTCTTTGAGAAGAAAAAGTGACAAAGACTCGGACTGCTCACAAGTCCTGGTGACCGCCTTCTTTCCCCCACAAGTCCGGCCGCTGGTTGCCGGGATCCGCTACAAGTTCGCCGGCTTTTCACCCTTCTCTCTCCTATTTTTCCTTGTCCACTCCCCCACTCTGGCTGCGAGGTGCGAGCAAAGGCTTTGTATCTGAAGCCCATAGGGGCCCAAACAAAGCCCACCTACTGGTGCAAATTTCCCCTTCCCCACAACCACACGCGGCGGCGGCGGTGTGTAGAGAGAGAATAATGGAGGGGAGAGAAGACGACAAGAAAGGCGGCGCCGCCGCCCCCGGCAGCTCAGCGCCGGGGACGAGATTCAAGAACCTGGTCTCCAGGGAATACTACAGCCACAAGAAGAAGGTACTGCTCCATGCCCCACTCTGCACGGGAATTCTCCCTCTGCGCCCCTAAAACCCAAAGTCCCGCGAGAAAGAAGTCCGAAATTACCCAATGCCGGATCTTTCCTTGATGTGAATCCCTCGACCCCTAGCGTCGCAAGTTAAAAGGAGGATAGGATATGAAAGTTCCAATATTTGGGTCGTCCGTTTTCGTTTTCTACATGGGGAGCAAAGTTGCGGGGAAACTTCGATTCGAGCTAATTGTTAGGTCACCAGTTTTTCTTTTTTGGAGAAAAGTATACTGATCATACTTTCTTTGTCGAGTGGTTCTTTTCCATTATAATGAAGAAAATTGGTGTTAGCATGCTGAGAAAGAAAACCAATTCCGTGTCAGGCGCTTATTTAGTTTCGTATGTTTGTTGGGAAAAGAGGGAGAAACCATCTTCCTTTCAGAAAAAAAATTGTATTTGTGAGGATCATTTGGTTGCTTTATGTTGTTTGTTTTGCTAAAAAGAACTCCTTCCTTCTAGTCTACTACTAAATACTTACGCATAAAATTTTAGCTGCTTTTGTGCTCTTTGTTCTTCCTTTACTTGGTATTCCTTATCAATGCAGATTTTTGTATGATCACTGATCTTTTGTATTTTATTAGGTGCACTCTGTAGCATGGAACTGCATAGGCACAAAGCTTGCTTCAGGCTCTATAGATCATACTGCCCGTGTCTGGAGCATTGATCCCCATGGCCATGTAACTTCCTCTCCTTGTTTCCTAATTGCTACAAGAATAACCCTGCTTGTTACAGAGTTAGATAACCCTTTTTTGTTGTCAAGCACTCCAATTTTTCATACCTTTTCTTTTGTGAAATCTATGTAATTGGGAACCTCTTACATTTCATAGAATGCTAGTACCAAGTTATGATCTTAGCAACAATATATTGTAGCATGCACATTTGCTTTGGCATGCTCATGCTGGCCCTTAGTGTACCAAAGATGGGTCAGTATAATTGGATGATCGCAATCTACCAAGCTATCTATTATCTTGAAATTGCAGAAGTTTACCAGGCATTCTGTATTCCTGTTTGCAGGATTGTGTGCACAATAGGGGCACCTTAACGAGAACAGATTTTGTGCCAATAGTTGCCACTATGCTCATTATTCAAAATCCGCTTTCTGAGTTTTAAATAATGTCAAATAATTCATTGGCGCAAATATTCTATGCCATGTGCGCAGTGGACCTGCCAAAATTCATCAGCAAATATGACTTATTGTGACATGTACAAAAGAGACAAATTAATGGCTATGTTACTTAAGGGTCTTCTCTTTTTAATCTAATTCGTAAATATTCATATTCTTGGACAAAATCCATGAATTATTTTTTGGAAACTCGGAAAAGAGAAGAGAGGAATATGGGATGTAGTGGAACCTAGTCGCCAAATTCACTTTCCCCACCTTAACACATTTAAGGATTTCTGTTATGTCTGTTCGGTTCCTTAGTTACCTCTTGTAATCAAATTCGTTATTGTTTACAGTTTGTAGAACACTGTGGCCATAGTTTATTAACATGAGTCAGTGAGTAGTGAATTTTATTCTATACAGTGGTATTACTTGGAACAAGTTATGCATTTATCGATGAACTGTTAGCTACACTAAATTGGTTTACTTGCTTAAGAATGAACATTTAGCTCTTTTGTAGGAGGGTGTGCATATTAGATTATATTTTGTTTCATTGGAACTTCCAGACTGCAAACAATGCTGACACCACTTCTTATCATACACAGTCCAAGGTTAAAGACATTGAACTGAAAGGCCACTCAGATAGTGTAGATCAGTTATGCTGGGATCCAAAGCATCCTGACACAGTTGCCACTGCAGCTGCTGACAAGTCAATTCGCCTTTGGGATGCGCGAAGTAAGTAATACACTTCATCTTTGATGGTCAAGGTGCTAAAACTGTCAGTCAAGTTCGCATTGTTAATGACTTGGGACATTTACATTTCTGCCCTTAACTCTAACCCACTACTCAGATATACACCTAATTCTTGAGGCTGCTCAAATCTGCACCTTTTCCTTCAAGGCTCGTTATAGAAATACCCTTTCGTGCCATTTTCATCCTGTCAAAGGGGCTTGACCGTTTACACGACGTTTCCTGGTCGTTTTTGCCCCTCCTTACAAGCAGACGAGCTCTCTATGAATAAGTCACTTACAAGTGGTCCCATCCCATGAAAAAGGAAAAAAAAGAGGGGAAATCCCCCTTAGTCTCCTCGGCCAGCCACCCGACCCCCTTCGTCCAGAGCCACCATGGCTCCTGCCGGCTCCAGTCGTGGTGGTCAGCTCCCGCGGTGCTGGTAGCAGCAGAGCGTGGCGCTCTGGTGTGCGTAGGCCGTCGACGGTTTGAGTTCGGGTCTCCGTCAAGGCCCTG
>NC_041388.1:321914559-321915063 GCF_002162155.2 Triticum dicoccoides
CCCTCTCCCACTCATGCCATCTATCGCTGACACATTGGCAAACAACGTCCAGAGCTTGCTGCTACCAGCGAAGTTTGTTGTTGTCTTGGCAAGAGTCGTTCCCAAACCCGGAGGCCGTGTCCATTAGCTTTGCCACACCTTGTAGAGCCTTCCCTCTAAAGGAATTTGATCGAGTTCATGTGAATCGATGACATGGCCGTCCACCGCACCATCGATCTTCTCCTTGGCTGAACCCCGGCGATTTCCCTCGGGTTCTTAAGCTCTGCGAAGACTTCCTGAGGCCGCTTTTGCCATCCCCTTTGAGCCTGGTGTCCTCAAGCATGCGAGTGATCTGGCTATGGCCACCTCACGGTGTGTGGCCAGTTCGCGCAGCAGCCACGCCCAGCTGCTGGTCTGTGCTCCGGTCATGCCGTCGTCTGAGGTGTGGTGCTGCTGCGCCGCGCCGCACCGGAGGTGACGGGCGGTGTTGCTAGCCAGAGAGAGAGCGGCGCACCGGATGGTCTG
>NC_041388.1:321915220-321923675 GCF_002162155.2 Triticum dicoccoides
AGAGTTTTCACCTTTTTTTCCTTTTCATTCCTAGAGGGCCCTACCTGTAAGGAAACATCCTGTAGATGGTCAAACCCCCTTGACTGGTTGGAAACGGCACAGAACAGTGTTTCTACAAGGAGCCTTGACGGAAGAAAGGCAGATTTGAGCAGCCTCAAGAATTAGGGGCATATCTGATTATGGATTCGAGCAGAAACGTAAATGTCGTTAATGAATTTTGCGTATTTTGTTATGAATTTGGTGTTATCAGACGAGAGTTCTTATGTGGGAATTTGACGTGGAAGTTAGTATCATTGTACTCAGTATTCTGCGTAGAATGATACATTTTGTTTCAGTCTCTTCTTACCATGTTCTGTGATGGTGGTAGTTTACCTTTTTGTCAGGTTATTTACTAATCCTTATTTATGTTTTTCTTTTCAGGTGGGAAATGCCAAGTTGTTGAACTCAGTGGAGAAAACATCAACATCACATACAAACATGATGGCACTCACATAGCTGTTGGAAATAAGGTTTACAATAACAGAACATGGGTACATTAGATTGTAATATATTTTTGATGCCTAGCTGTTTGTCTAGCATATTGATTTGAAGGAATGGGACATTCATTCATGTTCAACATTGTCTTCATGACGCTTGCGTTTTTTCATTTCCTTTGGGTTTTTTCTGATAGTATATTGAATTACTGATAGCATATTGGTTTATTGCCCTTATTTCAAAATAGAAAAAATATCCTGATATGTTTGTGTTACGCATCATCATGGTGTGACCCAGCTAACAGAACCCTCGCTATCTGTTTAGCTTTGTTATTTTGCTGCACTCTTTTCCTTCAGTTTATACCTTGTGTGAGTTAGATCTTTTGTTGACCTAATTACTATGCAACAAATCAAATCATATCATGCATAGGAATATGTGGCCGTATTGTCATATATGTGTTTTTGAGAAAATGCTGCATCACCGTATCGTGTACCAGTATTCATGCAATGTAGGTTGGTAATAATGCACCTGGAGATGTACGCATCTGGTTAGTATCTATCAATTAGATGGAAGTCTTGGCATTTTTCTTGCTAAGTTTCTTCAGTATGACAAATGATATGTAAAGTTCATGTAGTATCGAAATCAAACTCTTTTTGAGTGTCATGTAAGTTAGCATGTTTCCTGAAAATGTACATGGTATGCATTTACTTTACGAGTTACTAGTTCGTTCAGCTATGATAACAGCTGCTGCTAATGATCTGTAGGAGGATGAGCTAACCATAGTGGATGTTCGGAAGCTAAAACCCGTCCACAAACAGAAGTTCCCTTACGAGGTACTTACCAAATGAAGTTTGGACACTGGAAACACCCTTTAGCAGTTTTTCTCTATTCTAAATCCAGCTATGTTTTGGGGTACCCATGGCCCCGTGCATATCGACGTGATAAGAAATATAGTGAGCCACATGTTCATTTGTCTTGTCTTAGACCAAAAAGTTGTGCACTGATGTTTATTTTTCGGGGGGAGAACAGTAAGGATACCTACTGATACTCTGAATGCACAATGATATATGATACCAACCAGCTGAATCTAGATAATGCATTTACTGTACTACTGATGTTCACACCTTGCTAAACTTCATATTGTCAATTTCCTGCATTTCTTGTTTTTCGTGACTTGTGGCGTGTGTGTTTCTTGTTAAATGTCTGACATGAACTCTTGATTTGTCCCCCAGATTAATGAGATTGCATGGAATAAAACTGGAGATTTATTCTTCATAACTACTGGGCTTGGTAAGATGCTAAGATGTACTTTCCTCTTAATTATGAATATTTAAGCTCCTCAATTGTGAAAATGGAACAAGGAGCCTTGATGTTGTCAGACGTCAGGCGTCAGGATCACATAAGTTGATGTTAATGCTGCTGCCTGGTTTTGTTCTTTATGTAGGATTTGTTGAGGTGGTCAACTATCCTTCCCTTGATGTTGTCTGCAAATTAAATGCCCATACAGCAGGGTGCTATTGCATAGCAATGGATCCCCTTGATAGGTGAGAAAATTCTTTGTTCAGTTTGTTGTTTCAGTTATTTGCGCTGAACATGTTTTAAACATGGAACGGTAGGGGAGAACCCTAAGGATTATTTGAATTACAAATATATAGTATTTACTTATGGAGGACCAACCATATTTACTAGAAAATACACAAAAAGGCTCGAGCTTGCGATCCGTTTTTACTCGGGATCTAGTTGATTTGCTGTATTTTAGTTCCTTGCACTAGTTACTGGGTTGCTAGATATGCTATTTGAGTTAACACTAAAGCTATATTCTGACTTTTCGTAAGAGCTACTGAAATTGTATCCTAGCTTCATCTTTAGACAAAAATCGTATCCGAACTACCTGCAGTTGAGTAAATACCTATTACTTATAGGTAACTCCATAGGTGATTTATGAAGAGGATTTCTGAGGAACTGGTTTAGGGAAACACGCATGGGCTCAGGAAAGGGATCCCCCGAATAATGGATAGCCGTTTGTAAACCAGGTCGTAAACTTTATATATACTGGGAATATATCCCATGGCCTATGGTAACCATTGGTTTAGTGGAAGAATGAAAACCATGATTAGGATGTTGATCCTCTCCACACACTTCGGTCAATTACTAAAAAGAGAAGAAATGAATTATCATGTAATTTTGCAGAGAACTCATCGTATGCTCTCCTCACGGGTAACTTCCCCAGAATGTGTTGCTTCTCTCAAAAAGATGTTAATTAGGCACTTTTATTTGTCATAACTAGGCAAAGATATACTAACTGGCCACGGGGTAACCTGCTACATGTTCGCCCTTTCAGGGGTTTCATAGGTTATCTTCCCATATATATCTACAATGCCGAATTCAGAGTTTATGTTGAAAATGAAAATTCACCACATGGTCCAAATTCTTCTCCCCGCAACTATACAACGATCACCAAGCGTTTTTTGTATGTTTGTTTGAAACTGACTGTAAACTTTTTTTTTGCGGGAAGGAACTGATTGTAAATTAAGAGCCTGAACAAACTAATCATGTGGAGAAGTAGCAAGTTGTGCTCCACAAGTACAAATTGTGTTAGTGTGTTATGTTTTGATGTCAACATCCAGGTAGAGTACAATTGTTTTGATGGTCACACTTACAGAATGTTTTGATGTCAGGTATTTTGCTGTTGGAAGTGCAGATTCACTTGTCAGTCTTTGGAATGTCAAAGAGCTGCTATGCATTAAAACCTTCACAAAACTTGAGTACGTCTTTATCTACTATATTGAACTTCTTTAGATTACTATCATAGAAATAGCTTCAAATGATTTTTGTTTGAATCAGCCTCAGTTAGGGCCAACAAGTTTTCCCTCAATGTAACAGCACATATTTGATACACCGTGGGCATGATGTTTACATTGAAATTAGTAAACAATTTGTGCATATCTGTGTTATTTCTAGGGGTGCAAGCGGCATCCCGCTTCATCCGCAAAATTCATTGGTTAGTTCATAGTTTGCTCATCACTTGCCTAAAGTTAACACTATTTCTACTATAGTATTGTCTGCTAGCCCGCCCTGCTTGCATCTCCCATGGCCTTCCCACCAAAGCCCGACTGGCAACGGCAATGTAGACATTCAGGACGTTTGTAATCTTTTCAATTACTTTGATTTACTATTTTAATAATTTTATATTGGATAATATGACTACAAACAGCTCATAATGTTAATTATTAAGAAGAATAGGGTATGGGCTTGACTAATCTCATATCTCATACACTGACTTTTGCCTCCAAACATAATTAGAAAGAGTGATTGAACTAAATAATGGTTAGGTGAATTGTGATCATTGGAAAAAAACATTCAAAGGTTAATCTGAGTACGACCAGGGTAACCCTATGTGTACCAATTTCAGGTGGCCTGTCAGAACAGTTAGCTTCAATCACACTGGAGAATTTATTGCATATGCCAGTGAAGATCCTTTCATTGACATTGTAAGTGATCACGAATGTAGTGAAATTTCTTATCTATCCGAGACTAACTGTTTTGAAAGATTAATTATTTTACATTTTTTCGTTTCATCAGGCCAATATTCAGACTGGACGATCAATTCATCAGATTCCATGTAAAGCAGCTATGAATAGTGTTGAATGGAATCCTAAATACAACCTCCTGGCTTATGCAGGAGATGACAAGAATAAGTACCAGGCTGATGATGGTATGGTTATCGCAGTTACTCATTTTAGTGCTGTCGAATGAAATAAAACGCATAATTTTTCTTGAACCTCTTGCTCAATAGTTTCTGAAAAACCACAAGCACGTTATAACATCCCAAACAACGGAATCTTTGCTATTATCTTTTCTGTTAAGAACATCCAGTCATGGTAAAACTAATATTCTTCCCTCTATTACTTCTTTTTTCCTTTTGCCTGTTGTTTCCCGCTGCTTCTACTGCCTGTTGTTTCCCGCTGCTTCTACTATCCTGCATCCAAGTACATGAGTGGACATGAAGGGAAAATTAAGAGTCCATTTTCTGCATGCTATGTTGTCAGTGTTTGGGATGCTGTAATGCAGTTGAGGAAGTTTCTAATGTTGTCCATGGGAATGTCGATGTTTCAGGAACCATCGAGCAAATTTCCTCCCCGTCGATTTCATTAACTCTTGAACTTAAAAAAAACTATTACCTTCAGATGCATTTATTTCACTTCATAACAATTTAGCTTTATGATTGCTCAATTCTTCATCTGAAAAAAACAAAGCGACGTAGAAATGTAGCGGCACTAACATTTCTCGTCATTCATTTTTACAGGTGTTTTCCGAATATTTGGTTTTGAAAGCACATAATCTGATGCGGACCGGATTATCACCAGCAAGTTGTCTCTGTAGATTCAGTTATCTGGCCTTACAAATGTAACTCCATTTTTTTGTCAGCTTGATTGAGGTGTTTGGTTTGAGGGACTGGATGATGAATGCACCCCTGTTTGGTTTGAGGTATAGACTCTGCATGCATTAAGCTAGTTCTAAATGATGGATTAGGTAATTTGACCAATTTTAAGAGATTATCCAGCGATGGACCGAGCTGTGATGGTCAAGGTGATTTTCTCAAACCAAACATCCCAGAACCAACAGTGTTGTTGTATTGTACCATATGTGATTACTAGAGAACAACTTGGCATTGTATCTTATCCAACAGAACATTACTGAAACATATTAAAGTAAAATAGATCAAATTTTGTACAAGGTTTGTACTCCCTCCGTTCCAGATTATTATAACGTCTGCAACACCAAATTTGTTACATTGGATTTGTCAACAAAAATATTTACGTGTATAATACTATAAATATTAGCATTTTTTTTGTATATTTGGTTAAACATAAAAGAAGTTTGACTGAGAACAAAACTAAAACTTCAACTAATTTGGAACAGAGGGAGTACAAAATAAGAAAAGAAAATAAGGTATAGCGTTGTAATATATCAGTATAAGAGGGGATGAAGTGAGGTTGCAAATAAATAAACAATGTGGGTGTGACAATGAACACATTTTTTTTAAAAAAAAATTGACATTTGTAAAATGCATTTTTGGCACACAGGAGCATATGCTCCCTAGAGCCGAATTGGATTTCCAAACAGTGTGCATCTTTAACACTTGTTGCCCAAGGATTGTAGCTGGAAGGCATCAGAAGACAATTGGAGCCAAAAAATCAAAATAGTGGCACTAAACTTGTATAAAAATAAAAATAATTATGAGTATAAAGATGATTGTTTATGAAACTCTCGAGTTGAATTTCATGCACGTTGCTCGTATGACACACTGAAACATGGGCCCAAGGGCACATGTCAGTGGGGCACTGAATGTCATGTTCTCAAACTTGAATTATGAGATTGACATATACAACAACAAAGATACATTGCATTGCTTGGCACACCACTTGATGGCATTCACATTCATAATCTTCGGTCCTGGAGCTTTTTTCATTTGATCCATACACACAAACACAAAACACACTGGACAAGGACAGAAAGAAAAGCCTCTGCACACATATTGGACAACATGGATGGACTCTGAACCCACAACAAAAGCCAAGAAAAGAATAACAAACACTTCCCTGAAATGCTTGCAAGAATGCAAAAGAAAGAACCAACAAGAATCACATTTTGGTCAAACTGGTAACCAGACTTTGTGTTCAGCCGATCATCAAGCTCCTCCACCTCTTCAATCACTCACTCTCAGGATCTGTACACGTTGAAATGCTTCGCCCATCGCCGCGCCATGAACGGGTCAAGGTGATCCCAGCTCTCGGCGCAGCAGCTGCTCCTCCTCTCGCCGCCGATGCTCGTCCCCATGTCACGGCCCCCGCAGTACCTGCTGTCGCTCTTCTCCTCAAAGCCGACAGCGACCTCACCCGTCCTTGAACGGTCCTCTCTTCCGCCCTCCAGGTAGCTGTAACCAACCAGTATGAAGCCACAGTCTGCCACAAGGTCAAGCGGGATCCTCCTCTCCTCACCACCCCTCAGCTCCCCTAGCCTCACCACTCCACCATGCTCCCCTATCCTCAGGTGGGTGTCGCCTATGACACCGCCGAGCAACCGTGCAAGTAGCTCCTCAAATTCATGCATCACGAAGCTGTTCTGCACCCCGAAGCCGAGCCCGACATGGAACTGGTGAACCGGGATGCTCGCACGGTTCATGTCTACCCCAGCATAGCTGCGTATTGGATGATCAGAGAGGTGAAGAATGCAGTTGCTTGGGTTCTGGTGTGCCCGGTCCTCTAGTATCTTCAGACCCTTCTGCAAAGCCCCTACTGGATCAATTCCACCAACAGAGCAGAGGTGTTCGATGACCTGCAATGCCATTCGTTTACCATGGGAGGACATCCGACGCAAGGGGAAGGCACGAGTTGCAGTGGTGGCATTTGTGACAATGGCCAACCGGTCAATTGCGCGCATGGAGAAGACAACCAGTGCCACCGCCTGCTTCAACAGCCTCAGGTGTGGCCCATTAGGGCTGGCAACCAAGACCAAGTCCATGGCTGGCTGTGGTGCTAGGCTGACTGAGAGGTAAGCACGCCTTTGCACACTTGGTGAAGCAATCTGCGGTGGTGAAACCATGGAGGAGCCGCTGTAGCTGTACTGGCTGTGCTGCTGTGGTGGCATCATGCGTCCACAAGGGTAGTGTCCGAGGGCATGATGGTGAGCTGCCACCGGAGACGGGATAAGGGCGAAGCGCAGGCATGGATCAACATGCTCAGTCAGAGTGTAAGGCTCAACAGGGTCATCATCGTTGTAGCGGGTAGCACGGATGGAGGACCTTCGGTTGACACGGGATGTCGCAATGTTGTCATCAAGGATGCGAAGGATTGGATCAGACTGGTTGTGCAGCAATGGCGGCACCTTCAGGTCACGTGGCAGCTGAGACCACTGCGCACGGCAGATCGGGCATGTAACATTGCCATGTCTGATGTTGGAGGCAATGCACAAGAAGTGGAAAGAGTGGGAGCACTGGGCTGTGAATATCGCTGGCCTGTCACAGTTGTCAATGCCACTGCTGCTGGTGCTGAGGGCCTCCAAACATATTGCACAGAAGTTCTGCATATAAATATAGTACAGTTAATATACGGGATCTGAGAAAATGTGGGATCAGATTAGAATGTAAACCTGCTGTACATACAAGTAAGCAATAAAGAGAATCACTACAGCTTGGATTTGGTGGGAAACAAAACACTGTAAACTATTCATTCTAGAACAAGTTGAGCATATGCTAAAGGAAGGATTTTGCAAGATCAGAAAATAATATCTGCTTCATTTGACGCTTCAATTTAACATACACATATCTAAAATGGAGGAAATACCATTCTCGTAAATCCAAATATGACCTGATTAACACCCTATCAGATAGTATGTCTGATACATGGCAACCGTTCATAGGTCGCAAGCTGGAATATACTCCCTCCGTTCCAAATTACTCGTCGCAGAAATGGATGTATCTAGAACTAAAATACATCTAGATACATCCATACCTACGACAAGTAATTCGGAACGGAGGGAGTATTTAGATAACCAAAATATGAAATGAAGAATATGTTCTGCATTGTGTGTCCAGTGAATGTTTTAACCAACCAAAAGCCCCTTACAAATTATACACGAAGCAACCTCAGTGTTCCTGCTTTAGAACACTGCCTCAGGGCATAAGGTGATTAGGCATGTCATATATTTATTTGGCTTATCAATTGTGCCTCTATATTGGTTACAAATAGCTCAAACACAAGTCCCTCGAAGCTATCCTGCTAAATGTTATCAAGGTTCCCAAGTTCCTGCAGCCTGTTGAGATTGCAACAAAGTTGGGCAAAACAATTCGAGAGACAAAAATCTATTGTACTGAAGAACACTGTTAAGTATCGACTGTGCTTGTTAGATACCAACTCAACTAACTACTCACAGAATACCAACTAGAGGAGATATGATATCACCCACAGTGCATCCCGGG
>NC_041388.1:321923786-321927753 GCF_002162155.2 Triticum dicoccoides
GGGCTCAGGCTCAAGCCTCATGGGGAGCTATGCAACGCCATTCAGGCCCTGACTTCAAGCCAACTAAGAAACAATGGGCTATTATGTTGACCCCAACAGTTCAGAAGCAAAATTCCATTTATTGGTGGTTAATGTTGAAATTTACAAAATTAGAATAGCATATTGCAAGAGCTTGATTGTTGTTAACATAGTGATGTTAGGGATAAGCACTAGCGCCATGTAGCACCAAGGTTAATTGGATCTTGACATGATAGACACCAAGATCATGGTATAATAACAAGGATGACAACATGTAGGCCGGGGGCTTTCCTCCTATTCGAAAAAAAAGTGTAATATGCATGTTCACAACTTTACCAATAGTCTCTGTTACACAATTCAAACAGTGCATTATTCGTTAGTCTTTGAGAAATGTGCACAGTAACGACATATGCCCTGTTGATTGTCAATTCACCATAGGTATCAATAATAAGATATTCATAGGCTATTGTTTGCACTGTTATGCACCATTAGCCCATCAGGGAGACAAGTATCATGCCATCTGGGAGACGATATGATTGTTCATCGATAGCCACAAAAAAGTACCAAGGCTCCAACACATCCAAAGAAAGGTTAGGGACACTAACATAGTCTATCAGTAGCACCGCAAAAACAAAAAGTCTATCAATAGATATTATATCGTGGATGACCATGCAACCCATCCATGTGCACTAAAGGAATTATAATCAGACTTTTTATTTAATTGAAACAATGTCATTTTTTCCAAAGTACTTAAGACACAAGGTTGTAGAGATAGCAACAGCTAACCTCAGAAGCCTAGATCATTGTGAATCGAAGGATGCCAGATATAAGTCAGTTCACCAGAATCTAAGTTGTCAAAATGACCGCCATTCGATTTTTTTCCGTGTCAAAAAGGGGGAAATAACTTATCTTGGTGATATTCACCTCTTACCCACCTCAATATCACGATTTTCTACAGGAGGAAAGTGAGAACTTATTGGGGTGGACTAAGTGAAGTGAAACCCACAAGATCAAGATTTCCGTTCGCAATCCCATCTCCTACCCTAAGTTCTCCTTTTAGCTTGTCTCTTGCTATCTCGGTTTGTTGCAACCTGATAGTAGGTAAGCATGTCCCTGATCTCTTCACAGGTAAATTGGTGGATGCATCTAAAAACAACTACCTATGCTTTAGTAGAGAAAACAGACAGCTCCCACATATATATAAAAATAGAAAAGCTGCATTATCGAAATTAAGAAGAGGGCCGGTGGTCCAAATGGAACAAGAAAATAAAGAAAGGAAAAGGAAAGATGTAGTAGTAGTAAGTGGGCATAGAGCTGGTGGTACCTTGTCAGCCATTCTAGTGCTGGTCGGCTCCTCCAGCTTTTCCTGTTCTCCATCACTGCTGCCTGCGGGCGCATTCACTGCTGAACATGAGATCTGCATATGCATTACAAGCCTCAATTCTTGATAGCAAATAACAAATTTCTATTTAGCAAGACCGTTGACTGTTGGAGCAAAGATAAAGAGGGGAAAGGTTAGCCACTCTGTATACTGTATTTTACACCTCAATTTCTATGTACCTATCAATGATATTTAAGATCCAGACAGATATAGAAGAAAATGTTTGGTTCAAAGAGAAACTGTACACACACGCATAGCCACCAACAACCCATGTAGTACATCTTATCTAAACACAAGTACAATGTTGAAACATTAGCACCGCCAACAGTCAAGTTACTGGAGAAACATTATTTATTTTCAGTCTGGTGTAAAGATACACCAGAAAGCGGATAATAGCTAGAGACAATTGCTCAGTTCCAAGAAAACACACACACACACAGAAAAAGAACATGTTGGAAGAAGAGAGAAACATGGGTAAAATGAATTAATTATCAGCGAAGACAAAATATGGTCTTCGTGTCTTGTGCGGTGCGGGTTGCAGCAAACCATGAACGGACCAAAGATTCAGAGAACTGAAAAACAAAATGGCCGTTCGACTACAGAACAAATTCAGATACAACTTTTTTCACAGATACAAAATTTCAGTGGGACGTCTAGATCTATTTTTGGTTGGGGGTGTAAATGGACCACAGGAACGGTACGTCGGATGCGCAAAAATTTCCCAAGGTGCTACTAGTACAAAGATGGAATGGGAGAGGGCTAGAACAATCATTTCCATAAATGAGTGGACAGTACCTAGAACACATGGCTGGGCACGCGGTACTGTTGGAATAGGAAGGAGAAGAAAATGCAACAGGCGTGCTCCTGTTGATTCAACTTGTTAAAACTTGGGAATTTACTGAGCTTCGTCAGAAATTTTCTTGGAGAGAAGATCACCGAAACCAGCTAGGAAGCGAGGCATTTGCAAGAATCCTCTCCTCCCGTTGAGATTTGAGAAAGAAGGGCAAAACACCAGAAATCGTTTTCAGAACCAAGATTAAGAAAGGAACATGAAACCGCCTGCTTAGTGCTTACTGACGTGAGAGAGAGAGAGAGAGAGAAGAAACCAAAAGCACCCAAAACCAGGTCATAGCTCACAAACCGATGAGATGGCTAGAAACCAAAACTTATCTATCCCCAGCCCAGAGGAAGAAGAAAAAGAGCTTCTCTGATGAAATGTGGAGAGAGAGGGAGAGGGAGAGGGAGAGAGAGAGAGTATTACGGTCTTGGGAGGCGGCGGGGAGGGAGAGGCGGCATGGGAGGAGAAGAAGGAGGCGCAGGAGAGGCCGATCCGCTTGGCCGCCGCCCGCCGCCACCTCGCCAGCGTGCCTTCGCCGCCGCATCCCCCCGCCATTGCTCGCTGCCCCCCCCTGAGCTACAGCGCCATAGGCCCTCCCTGCCCTGTTTCTTGCTGTCCTAGGTGGTGGTGTAAACGCCCCTGCTTTGGCTGCCTTGTGGTTCTTGTACTCCATGGACCGAAGGGGCCAAAGGTCATGCCGTCATGGACTCATCATACTTTCTCTCTCTCCATCTCCTAGTGAGTGAGCAGAGTTGACAATTGCAGTATGGCCCTTGTCATATCCCCATTTGGATTTTAAGCCCTTGGAAAACAAAGGAACGGCCACCTTGTCGGCGTCTAGAACTCTAGATTACTCCCGAGGGTGTTTATGAAAAAAGAAGAGTACTTTAGCGGTGGGTGCATTCCGAATTCTAAATCATCTGAACGCCTTTATGCAAACCGTCCTTGCTTGCTGAGCTGCTGCTCGCCGTGGTCCCACCCCTGCGTCTGCCTTTTTCCTTGGGCACGGAAAGGACAGTTTAAAACGCATGCGTAGCGTACTGACTTTGGATGATCGGTTTTCTTGAAAACTAGCCTAGCTTGGATTATCAGAGGTTCACATTCACTGGCAACCCTGGCAAATTTGGAGCAAAGGCTTGAATTGGAGGAAACATGAATCTTTGATTGTAATTTGAAGAAGAAGAAAAATCTCCTTTTATACTTTGGCGGTGTGGAATGACCGTCAACTACGAAGCATCTGCGACGACTTCTTCGATCTCAAGATCTACCAGCTCAATCTCTCGAAGGTGCTTGTAGAGGTGAATTGTACATGCGTGTGTTTATAGAGATGACTGTGTGTGCATGTAAGAGCAACTTCAATGGGCCGACCCAAACGGACGGTGATTTCGTCCGCTTTTTGTCCGTTTGGGTCGGCCAGACGGACACGGATGCCCGCTTCCGCATTTGGGTCGGCGCGTGCGCCCAACGCTGGCCTGAGACCCATTTTGACGACGCAAAAAAAAATGAATGCATGCATATTCAAAAAAAGAAAAACATCATTAATTAAACATTAAAGTCGGCCACAAAGGCTGGCGAGAGTCCACGCGTCCACATTTGCATTAAAAAACAGCCTAAACTACGAGGCGGCGCGCTGCCCTAGGCGTCGTCGTCGTCCTCGGGGTCCGTGAGGTCGATGAGCGTCGGCGCCGGCCCGGCCCAGGCGAACGCCGTGTTCCAGAGCGCCGCCATGT
>NC_041388.1:321928130-321945106 GCF_002162155.2 Triticum dicoccoides
GGGGGGGGGGGTGCGGCCGCCTGTGCAGCCGCGGCCTGGCGCGCTGCTCCTCCTCGAGGTCGCGCTCGAGCATCTCCTCGTACTCGCCGCGACGACGCTCCTCTGCCAACCGGGCGCTGACGCCACATCTCGAGGTACGCCTGCTCCTGCGCCGACGTGGCCCCCAGCCAAACCGGTGGCATGGACACCCACTCGCGCACCACTCCTGTTCAGGAGAAGCGCGCGATGGCTCAGGCTCGGGCTCCGGCTGCGGCTCCGGCTTGATGGGGGGCGGCGGGGCCACCGGCGGCACCACGTTGTCGCCCGCCGCGGAGAGGGCAAGGGCCTGCGCCATTGTTGCCTCGTACCGGGCCTCCTCTTCCGCCGCTGCCGCCTCCGCTCTGCGCCGCTCGTCCTCCTCGCTCTCCCGGTAGACGGCCGCAAGGGCCGCCTGGTAGGCGTCCTCCACCGCCTGGTCCTCCTCGCGGACGACGAGCACCGGTGGCGGCGACCTTCGATCGACCTCGCGCACGCCCCGTCGCCTCGCCTCCTCATGCTCGAAGGCGAACCACCTCGCCTAGTTGGGCGAATCAGTTGCGTAGGCGGGGTCGCTGCGCTGCTCCGGCGTCAGTAGCGCCCGCCGGCGCCGCACCTCCTCCGCGTGAGCACGAGCCGACCGCAGCGCCGCCGGCACTGGGATCCTATCTGGATCCAGATGCCAGTCGTGCGGCAGCGTAACGTCGGGATACGGCAGAGATTGGCGGTGCTGCCAGTGCCACTCCGCCTGGTGCACTGGCACGTTCACGCGCTGCCTCTACCGGTGAGGTGCCGACGCCGGCGGAGGCGTGAGGAAATGGGTGGCGGGGGACTTGCCCTTGGCCTTGCTGCCGCTGGCGCCGAAGAAGAGGCCCATCTCGTTGTGGTTGTGGTGGCTAGGGTTTGCCGGCGATAAGGGAGCAAAGGTGGGCAGATGTGGACGGCGAGTTTGGACGAGGACGGCCTCGCCGCACGGTCGGCTTAAAAAAGGACGAGCGCCGTCGCTGACGCGTGGGCCCGTCGTCATAAATTAAGCTGACCGCGTGGGCAGCGGGTAGTTGGACAGCCGCCATGTGGGGACACGGCGGATAGCGAGAAGGCACGCGAAGCGTCCGTTCAGCATCCGCGTCGACGTATTTGTGACGCAAATTTGGGCCGCAAATGCGTCGACGCAGACGTGATTTGAGTTTGGGTCGGCGCATTGGGCCGCCACTTTTGTCCGCGTTGACCCAAACGGACACAGGGGGATGAAATGGGGCGGCCCTTTGGAGTTGCTCTAAGTATCTGCGTGTTTTTCAAAAATAGATAGGATGGCCTCAAATAACAACTTAGTACATTATGTGGAAAAAGAAATAAAGTGTCATGTTCTCTTAGATGAGAAATTATCTCGTGGAAACCAAGTAAAAATGAGAACACCGTGGAAACACTACAGTGATGTTTCATAAACATGTGAAATTTAAAATCCAATTTTATATTCAATTTGACCTACCGAAGAAACAAACTCAAAAAAAAAAAATCACCACGACATGCCACTGTACATTAAAGAACTCGTCTTCATACCTCCCAAATGAATGTAAGTTCAGACTGGACATGTCTATAATCATCACCTCCCTAAAATCAACTCTAGCAGAGTGATAATAGTGAATTGACTGTAAATGACGTGACAACTCCTTAATCTTGCTAGGAAAGTATCAGGTGCTACCATGCTACCATTTTCTAAGAAACACATTTCCAAAACAAATTTTGAGCGTTCACAAGACATATGTTTACACTTTGCAAAAAGTTCAAATAAAAATCAAAATACACATCATGAAAGAAAAAGACAAATCCAAATGTAAATAGTACTATTCCCTCCATTCCACAATGTAGTGCTTCCTCTATCCTTGTGCTTCAACTTTGACTATAAATTTAACTATCAAGACCGATTGCGGCGGGGGCAAAAGTTATATCAGTGAATTCGTATTCGAAAAAAGTTTTTAATTACGTAATTTTTTCTCCCGCCGCAGTCGGTCTCGTTCGTTAAATTTATGGTCAAAGTTCGACCTCGGGAAGCGTGGGCGCACTATATTTTGAAATGGGGGAGTATCATTTTGACTTTTTGTTTTTCTGTGACACTATTCATGCTGATTTTTCTTTCCTTTTTTGTTTCTCATTGTGGGTTTTGAATTTTGACTTGAACTTTTTACATATTGTAAACACATCCCTTCTAAACACTCTCATTTTTTTCAATTTTTTAAACATTATTTTTTTGTAAAAAAAAGATGACAGCAACATGGAAGCACCTAATGTGTTGGAGCATAGGATATCTACCCCGCTCTTAGACCGAGTACAATAAGGTGATGTACTAGGTGGGTTGTAAGACTTGAAATATTATTTTGTTGTTAAGTTGGAGAAAAAAGAAGAAGTGGGCTACAGATTAACAACCGGCTATAGCACATGCTCCTAAGCGTTATGTGAGAGAATGAGATGGGTCATGCATCAATAAAGTAACGCATATATATATATATATATATATATATATATATATATATATATATATATATATATATATATATATATATTGTATTTACCAGTTATAAGCTTGACTATATATGATGTGATAGCATCATATAGCCTACTATGAACCACGCTCTCAGAGCAAGTACAATAGGAGGCTTATAGCCCGCTTACATGGCAATTTTGCTTATATGCAGGAGAGAGACATGGAAAAGTAAGGGGAGTGGGCTCTCATGTAAGGGCATCCTCAAGGCGGACCCACAAACCGCCTGCATCCGTCCAGACTGCGCTGTCCGGACCGAGAAAGTCATCCAACGCGGGTCTGTATCGGTCAGTGGGGCGGTCCGGACGCGATTTCCCAAATTTGAGACAAAAATGGGGGAGGTTTGCGGGAGTTCGGACACCCGAAACATAGGACTCCGACACCCCCGACCCACCCATTCCCCTACCAGGTCCCATTTCCTTCCACTTTGCCCCGTCTCCCCCTTGCTTTGCATCCGCACCCTCCACCTCTGTCGCCGCCGCTGTACGTCTCCTATCGCCATAGAGGCATTGCCAGACGTCCGCAACCAGCATCGGCGCGCCCGCTCGCCGTTACGACGGAGCTTTCCACCCTGGAGCCATTTGTACCCAAGCACACTCTACCCCCTGTGGACGACCTCCATGGCAGATACCACACTTGGCAGGTGTTCGGTCAAATGCCATTGAGCTTTATTTTCAAATGCTATGTCGCTTTGTAGAGTACACAGGATGACCAGCTACTCGACCATGAAGGATGAGTTGTTGTGCAATGCGTGGTTGGTCGTATCCATGGATTTCATAGGCAGAAGCAGAGGGGAACCCTCCCGGGAGCAAGTGCATGAGAAGTTTCACGCACAAAAGCACATTGCGCACTACGACATGCACATCATTCAACCACGCAACGTGAGGTCGTTGTCGTATCGCTGGCACGCTATCCAGATCAGTGTCACCAAGTTTTGTAACGTGGTTCGTCAGCTAGGCAAGGTGGCCACTGCATACAGCAGAGGACGAGATCGTAAGTTTTTCTTCATATTGCTCAACTTGTTGATTGATTCATTTACTCAATGTTGGTCTACACGTTATATGTAGCCCGCACATACTGCCGTGGTGTATCACAGGATAGAGGGACGACCATTTACGTGCACACACTGTTGGATGAAGTTGAAGGGGGAGTATGCGTGAGGCGACATGATCCGTTCATGAAAAACTCGTTGGACATCCAGGATGTAATCGAAGTTGAGACCTTATTGTACCAGACTTAATTTTCATGGTATGTATAGATGATTTGTGCTATTTTTTATCCAAAATTTGATGAATATCTGCATGTTTGCATAGATTTAGTCCGGTTTGTTAAAATGCGGGTTGAAATATATGCGGCTAGCGTTGTATGCTGCTAGCTTTGGGTTGCCGTTGGAGATGCCTAAATGTTAAAGAACCTATGCACGTGCTTCTAGACAATTGAAAATAAATATGAAAAAAATAGAAAGAAGATGAGAAAAAGTATTATTTATGGCCAATTTTGTTGTATGAGTGACTGTAAAAAGTATAAGTGATATACTCCCTCCGTTCATAAATATAAGTCTTTATAAAGATTTCACTATGAACTACATACATATGTATATAGATGTATTTTAGAGTATAGATTCACTTATTTTGCTCCATATGTAGTCCATAGTGAAATTTCTATAAAGACTTATATTTAGGAACGGAGGGAGTAGATGATATGACAATATTCGTATAGGCAGCGGTTGGTTGTAGTATTAGACTAGTCACAATGGGGAGTAACTTAGACCAGTAACATCACATTTTACTAGGCCATGTTACTATCTTCACAGTGGGTAGTAACATATTGTATGTGTGTTGTCATGTTATGGTTCATTTACTAGCGTATAGACTCATATTGTCTTGGTATATGTGATGTTACAGTAACTAGCTAAATTACCATCATCACCTCTCTCATCATTAAATATGGGTCACACAAGCAAAATTATCTTGAAAAATGTGATGTTATTAGTGATGTTACTTCAACTGTGGCCAGTCTTAACGATGCTGTTAGCAGGAGTAGCAGTCTAGTGGAGCAGCGTGGGCTGTGAAGCATGGCCGCCATTCAAGTTCAGCACAGTCTGTGAGGCAGTCGGTCAGAGTGGCGCAGCGCCCAATAAATCCAGTGGAAGCCTTTTCTTTTCCTTTCTTTAGCTCGTCTCTTGTCTTGTTCTTTCGTTAGCCCTTTTCTTTTATTTCACCACAACAACTTCCACTGGGAGTGGTGCACGCTCTAGCCAGGGGAAAGAGGCAACAGCAACAGGTGCAACAGTGGTAGTCATTGGGCATGTCGGTGCGTGTGTGCGTGGAGTAGTTGGATTTGTTGCAACAATTTTACTATATGTTCCCCACTGTTGAGTACAGAGGAATGCACAGGACTATTGCAAGACAAGATCCGTTGTGGTTGTTCGGTAGTTGAAGCCATAGCGAGAATGGAGGAGAATGGTTATTCAAGATGGGAATGGGTCGGGTTGGCCCGCCGGGTCATTGACCTGGCCCAAAAAGTCGAGGCCAATGGAGCGAGTGGGTTGGCCTTGAAAGATATAGGCCAAAATCACTATTCTGATCTTGTCAGCGTTTATTATCACAAACTAAATCCGACGTGAAAGTATTTCACGATTTGACCCTTTTAGAAACGATAGGGCCCGTGGCGTTTCCAGTCAACACCGAAACGCCGAAAAAGCTGGTGTTTCTGCCCTAGCCCACTGCCAGGCCGAGGACGCGTTGTTTGCCGACCTGGCAGGCTGGAAACGCCAACCCATCCAGCGTTTCTGAAAACGCCACAATCAGTGGCGTTTCTGGTGCAGATATTTTAGGTGACCGTGGGGCTTTCACCCACCACTCACCACTCACTCTCTTCTCCCCCATTGGCCTATCCCGAGCTCTTGCCCTTTCCCCCCCTTGTGTCCCTCACTTAGCCCCTCACAAATCCTTGCAAATTGATTGGGTTGGTCCGTGGATCCGGTGTCATTTCTGTTCGTTGAGGTAACCTCCTTCATCTCACAAATTTGTATTGGTTGGATTTGTCCATTTGGATTGATTTGTTTTTGTTGTTCCTAACTCTAGTTTTGAGCATGGATCTATAATGTGATGTTTTGAGTATTGTTGTTTCAACAGTGTTGCATTTTGATGTTGTTGAGCATATCTTATTGTGGGTTATGGCTAATGTTAATATTTAGGGTTAGGGTTATGGCTAATGTTAAGATTTAGGGTTAGGGTTAGGGGTTTTGTTAGCAATGTGGTATATTTAGCATTGTACATTTCTTATACTTATATTACCATTTTTTTAGATGGACAAGATTGTGAATATTCATTATGTTGACAAAGAGGCATTTATGAATGTGGATATTGTTGACAAGTATGAGGAAGTGTTGATATTTCTTGAGACTCCTATTTATGAAGAGGTTGTGGAAGAAACACGGATAAGATTAAAGTGGGTGGATGCAAGTGATCAAGTTGAATTAGTAGGAAGATATGATGTTGGGTCGGCACACAAGTGTCGAATGAAGACAATGCCTATCAAGTCCAATTTGCATTGGGCTGCATATAAGGAGGTTGTTGCATCCTCGGCAGTCAAGTCACTCGAAGTCTTTGCAAGTAAGGTGGTCAAGGCTCCTCTCTTTCATGTTGACTTGAACCAAACCTTAGTAGATGATGTGAGCCCGGTTAGTAGTGTGCCGCCTATTGTTGAGTATAAAGTTGAAGCGGAAGCCAATGAGTATCCCCAATATGAGTTCGGAGGTAGTGCGCCGATGAAAGATGATGGCGATGACTCTGACGAAGAGTATGAGAGGCACCACAACATTGTTGGTGATGTAGAGGCTGAAGTAAGGCATCAGGACATGGATCCTGACATTATCTATCAGCGTGCTTGTGTGGATGACTCGGATGATGAAGGCCCGGTGAATGAGTTGGACGAGGATGGCTTGACAAGTTCGCATTAGTCATCACTTCACTTCTTGCCTCTTTTTGCAGCCATCTTCCCCCTGTTGACGTAGCCCTCTGGAGTGTTCTGCCATCCAGGACGTCGGATGGTTCTTGAGCTAACTCGGCGTGCTTCTTCAGAAGGCTGAGAAGGTTGAGTTGGCGGTGGAGCATCTTCCATCTGCGAAGCCCCAAGCTCCACA
Organism: Triticum dicoccoides; assembly: GCF_002162155.2. Classification (NCBI taxonomy): domain Eukaryota; kingdom Viridiplantae; phylum Streptophyta; class Magnoliopsida; order Poales; family Poaceae; genus Triticum; species Triticum dicoccoides. Next base: position 321,934,832 of record NC_041388.1, read on the forward strand.
TAGTCCAGATTCGCATCGTAGTCTGTCTCCTCCTCTTCATCTTCCTGTTCATCAATCCGTGCTCGGCTCGAAGAAGCACCTGCTCGGCTGGAAGATGGACGAGCGGAAGAAGCACGTGCTTAGCTCGAAGATGGACGAGCGGAAGACAACACATCCATTCTATATTGAGCACGTGCACACACATCCGTGAATGAACCGCCATGGCAAGAAAGTAAAGCGGCTAGTGTTCGGCAACGATTCACAACCTTCTGCAGAGGCAAAGACATTGACATGTAAATATGCAAAAATAGTTCACATGACACATGTTCATATTAAGAGGGCCTCTAACCTGTAGAGTACTCCTAACTAGAACGTCTGTTTCTCTACCAGGTGCGCGGCCAAGCACCACATTACTATCATTGACACATCTCCATAGCTCCGTGCCCTGAATAAAACTTAAGTGACACACCACTCATGAAGAAATGTCACATGTTCAAAAAAGAGACAAAAAGACATACCACTCGGTCATGTAGAGGGCCATAATCTAGGTGCGCTCCAATGGTCTCCCTAATAGAGTTGTTGAATGCACCATCAGCAGCCTCACTTGGCATTACTTCCAAGCAATCGGCATGAGTCCAAGCACCCTTAAGGATAACTCTGTACTCTTTGCGAAGCCACTCGAAATGCCTTAAATATGCCCCCTCGTCGTTGTCAGGTGTGTGATCATCTTCAACTCGGGCATTCCTCTGAGCATTCCACATGTCCACCCACATAAGATGGTGATCCTCCCAATTAATGACATTCTTGTTGTGTTGCCGGCTCGTCCCACAAAGCATGATAAGTATCGGCATCATTTTCATTTTTCCGTGGTTACACATTGATCAACATATGGTACAAGAAACCCTCACCTATGTAGCACCACACTTGTCTCAACATACTCCGGCGGGGTGCGTTGTTGTACTCCAAATTGCTTCGAAACACGATGTGGAAGATGCCACTCCAGCGCAAAGAAGCATATCATGGGGAAACACACACGCCAAAGATGTTGGTCACGAAGGCACATATTGCTCAAAGGGAACTGCCTAAGTACCATGTACAGCCTCCAATTAACCTACATCACAACATGTCACTAGCTCATGCACAACAAAAAAAATCTGTAATGATGGCAAGGGATTTGATAATTACCTGGTTGTAAGTAAGCATGTCAAGCTCGCTTATGTATGCCTTGTACCGCCCCATGGCGGCGATACTCGACACTTGGACATTATCCCACGTGTATGCGATAGTGGGATATCGCTCCTCATCCCCGTCAAAAGGTGTGATGCCCCCGATTTGACTGTACACTAATCATACACGCAAACGTGTACGACCAAGATCAGGGACTCACGGGAAGATATCACAATACAACTCTACAAATAAAATAAGTCATACAAGCATCATATTACAAGCCAGGGGCCTCGAAGGATCGAATACGTAGAAGAGCTCGATCATAGACGAGTCAGCGGACGCAACAATATATGAGTACAGACATAAGTTAAACAAGATGCCATAAGATCCGGATTTGTCTCGTCGTTCTGAGCAACTTTCATGTATAAAGTTTTTTCATCCGAGCTACGGTTTATTTTCTATTAATTTCTAATTTCTAAAGTTTAATGTTTTTTTGGTTTATTATTAATTTGAATTAAAATAGAACAAACATTTGTCACCTAGCTCTATACTAGCCTGAGTGTATGACCAGTGTGGTCCAGGAGTGGTCCAGTCAGCAGAGTTGACCCAGTCAACATTTCACTGGTCAAAAGGTGAATAGTGTTAGGTCCCACTTGTCATTGACTCTGGCTTTATTATAACAATCATTTTTGTTTAACTAATAGTGGGGCCCTTCGGCCATAGGATCATTAGGCAAATTAGGTCTTAATTAAACTATCTAAAACTAGTTAGCACTAACTAAAAGGGGTGGCCCCACTAAACAGTGGCTCAGCTAAGCCACACACACACACACACAACACACACGGGCGCTCAGGAACACGGCCATGGCTGTGGCCATGGTCGGCGCAGCAGCGGGCAGCAGGGCCGGCAAGGCCGGTCAGGACTAGGCGCGGGCGGCGGCCAGCAGTAGGCGGTGTGGCGAGCGCAGCCGGCCGAAGGAGGGGGGCGGTCGCGGGAGCGCGCGGCAGGGGCGACTGCGTTGGGCGCGTGGCCGCGAGCGGCGGAGCCGGCTGACGCGGCAGAGGGCAGCCGAAGCAGCGAGCGGCGCCGGCAGAGGGCAGCACCGGCGTAGGGCGGCGCGCGCATGGCAGGCGAGCGTTGGCGGTCGGAGGCGAGCGCGCAACGGCGGCTGCAGCAGTTCGCAGTAGATGGAGTGCAGAGCGGCTGCGGGGCGCACGAGGGAGGTGTGGGGGTGGCCAGGGCGTGACTGGCCGCATCGGACAAGCGCGGTGCGCGGCGGCAGCAACAAGAAGTATCAGTAGTGGCAGCAGAGCAGCAGGTGAGCGTGGCGCAGGCGGGCACGCTTGGGGGCTCGCGGTGAGCGCGGTCGAAGGGCGTGGGTGCGCAGCCAGGGGGCACTGCGTGGACGACGGCGGGGCATCAGCAGATAGTAGCAGCAGCGGCAACAGGCAGTGGTAGAGCAGCAACATCGAGCAAAAGAGCAGCGGGCACAAGTGTACGCGTAAACGGTGCTCGGTGAATCAACGGCGTAAGCAGCACAGATCGAAGGGGGAAAGGAGGCGAACGGAATGAGTAGCTCACAGTGGTTCCAATGGCGACCTCGGGGAAGCCAAGAGAGCTCGGGGGAGACAGTGAGGTAATGATGGCCGTGGATCTACGAATAACGGCAGCGGCAATTCGAGGAAGAAGACGTAGTTGGCGTCGGCGTTGATGCTCTGTGGTCCAGCTCCTTCTGCTCCAGTGTCGAGGACGACGGTGCTCACCTCCTGGACTTCCCGTTGTGGCTCATGGTGGACGATGGTCGTGACCATGACGACGGCGTGGCGACACGGTGCTAGGCTCTCTTCCGAAAAAGGAACGAGAGGGGAAACTGGGGTGATGGGGATTTAGGGTTTGTGGGGGAGAGAGGGGGTGCTCTTATCCACGCGGGGAGGCAGCGGATGCACGACGCGTGGAGGATCCGTGGCGTGTACGAGCAAACGGCGGCCACCGAGCTCTTCGCAATGCTGAAAGCTGCGGAGGTAGAAATCAAGAAGGAGCATCAAGTGTTGATGGTTAACAAGACCACTAGTTTCAAGAAAAAGGGCAAAGGGAAGAAAAAGGGGAACTTCAAAAAGAACGGCAAGCAAGTTGCTGCTCAAGAGAAGAAACCCAAGTCTAAACCTAAGCCTGAAACTGAGTGCTTCTACTGCAAGCAGACTGGTCACTGGAAACGGAACTGCCCCAAGTATTTGGCGGATAAGAAGGATGGCAAGGTGAACAAAGGTATATGTGATATACATGTTATTGATGTGTACCTTACCAATGCTCGCAGTAGCACCTGGGTATTTGATACTGGTTCTGTTGCTAATATTTGCAACTCGAAACAGGGACTACAGAATAAGCGGGCATTGGCAAAGGACGAGGTGACGATGCGCGTGGGAAACGGTTCCAAAGTCGATGTGATCGCGGTCGGCACGCTACCTCTACATCTACCTTCGGGATTAATATTAGACCTAAATAATTGTTATTTGGTGCCAGCGTTGAGCATGAACATTATATCTGGATCTTGTTTAATGCGAGACGGTTATTCATTTAAATCAGAGAATAATGGTTGTTCTATTTATATGAGTAATATCTTTTATGGTCATGCACCCTTGAAGAGTGGTCTATTCTTACTAAATCTCGATAGTAGTAATACACATATTCATAATGTTGAAACCAAAAGATACAGAGTTGATAATGAAAGTGCAACTTATTTGTGGCACTGTCGTTGGTCATATCGGTGTAAAACGCATGAAGAAACTCCATACTAATGGACTTTTGGAACCACTTGATTATGAATCACTTGGTACTTGCGAACCGTGCCTCATGGGCAAGATGACTAAAACACCGTTCTCCGGTACTATGGAGAGAGCAACAGATTTGTTGGAAATCATACATACCGATGTATGTGGTCCGATGAATATTGAGGCTCGTGGCGGATATCGTTATTTTCTCACCTTCACAGATGATTTGAGCAGATATGGATATATCTACTTAATGAAGCATAAGTCTGAAACATTTGAAAAGTTCAAAGAATTTCAGAGTGAAGTTGAAAATCATCGTAACAAGAAAATAAAAGTTTCTACGATCTGATCGTGGAGGAGAATATTTGAGTTACGAGTTTGGTGTACATTTGAAAAACTGTGGAATAGTTTCGCAACTCACGCCACCCGGAACACCACAGCGTAATGGTGTGTCCGAACGTCGTAATCGTACTTTACTAGATATGGTGCGATCTATGATGTCTCTTACTGATTTACCGCTATCATTTTGGGGATATGCTTTAGAGACGACCGCATTCACGTTAAATAGGGCACCATCAAAATCCGTTGAGACGACGCCTTATGAACTGTGGTTTGGCAAGAAACCAAAGTTGTCGTTTCTTAAAGTTTGGGGCTGCGATGCTTATGTGAAAAAGCTTCAACCTGATAAGCTCGAACCCAAATCGGAGAAATGTGTCTTCATAGGATACCCAAAGGAAACTGTTGGGTACACCTTCTATCACAGATCCGAAGGCAAAACATTCGTTGCTAAGAATGGATCATTTCTAGAGAAGGAGTTTCTCTCGAAAGAAGTGAGTGGGAGGAAAGTAGAACTTGACGAGGTAACTGTACCTGCTCCCTTACTGGAAAGTAGTTCATCACAGAAAACTGTTTCAGTGACACCTACACCAGTTAGTGAGGAAGCCAATGATAATGATCATGAAACTTCAGATCAAGATACTACTGAACCGCGTAGATCAACCAGAGTGGTACGGTAATCCTGTTCTGGAGGTCATGCTACTAGATCATGATGAACCTACGAACTATGAAGAAGCGATGGTGAGCCCAGATTCCGTAAAGTGGCTTGAAGCCATGAAATCTGAGAAGGGATCCATGTATGAGAACAAAGTATGGACTTTGGTTGACTTGCCCGATGATCTACAAGCAATTGAGAATAAATGGATTTTTAAGAAGAAGACTGACGCTGATGGTAATGTTACTGTCTACAAAGCTCGACTTGTCGCAAAAGGTTTTCGGCAAGTTCAAGGAATTGACTACGATGAGACCTTCTCACCCGTAGCGATGCTTAAGTCCGTCCGAATCATGTTAGCAATTGCCACATTTTATGATTATGAAATTTGGCAAATGGATGTCAAAACTGCATTCCTGAATGGATTTCTGGAAGAAGAGTTGTATATGATGCAACCAGAAGGTTTTGTCGATCCAAAGGGAGCTAACAAAGTGTGCAAGCTCCAGCGATCCATTTATGGACTGGTGCAAGCCTCTCGGAGTTGGAATAAACGTTTTGATAGTGTGATCAAAGCATTTGGTTTTATACAGACTTTTGGAGAAGCCTGTATTTACAAGAAAGTGAGTGGGAGCTCTGTAGCATTTCTGATATTATATGTGGATGACATATTACTGATTGGAAATGATATAGAATTTCTGGATAGCATAAAGGGATACTTGAATAAAAGTTTTTTAATGAAAGACCTCGGTGAAGCTGCTTACATATTAGGCATTAAGATCTATAGAGACAGATCAAGACGCTTAATTGGACTTTCACAAAGCACATACCTTGACAAAATTTTGAAGAAATTCAAAATGGATCAAGCAAAGAAAGGGTTCTTGCCTGTGTTACAAGGTGTGAAATTGAGTAAGACTCAATGCCCGACCACTGCAGAAGATAGAGAGAATATGAAAGATGTTCCCTATGCATCAGCCATAGGCTCTATCATGTATGCAATGCTGTGTACCAGACCTGATGTGTGCCTTGCTATAAGTTTAGCAGGGAGGTACCAAAGTAATCTAGGAATGGATCACTGGACAGCGGTCAAGAACATCCTGAAATACCTGAAAAGGACTAAGGATATGTTTCTCGTATATGGAAGTGACAAAGAGCTCATCGTAAAAGGTTACGTTGATGCAAGCTTTGACACTGATCCGGACGATTCTAAATCGCAAAACCGGATACGTGTTTACATTAAACGGTGGAGCTGTCAGTTGGTGCAGTTCTAAACAAAGCGTCGTAGCGGGATCTACATGTGAAGCGAAATACATAGCTGCTTCGGAAGCAGCAAATGAAGGAGTCTGGATGAAGGAGTTCATATCCGATCTAGGTGTCATACCTAGTGCATCGGGTCCAATGAAAATCTTTTGTGACAATACTGGTGCAATTGCCTTGGCAAAGGAATCCAGATTTCACAAAAGGACCAAACACATCAAGAGACGCTTCAACTCCATCCGGGATCTAGTCCAGGTGGGAGACATAGAGATTTGCAAGATACATACGGATCTGAATATTGCAGACCCGTTGACTAAGACTCTTCCACGAGCAAAACATGATCAGCACCAAAGCTCCATGGGTGTTAGATTCATTACAGTGTAATCTAGATTATTGACTCTAGTGCAAGTGGGAGACTGAAGGAAATATGCCCTAGAGGCAATAATAAAGTTATTATTTATTTCCTTATAATCATGATAAATGTTTATTATTCATGCTAGAATTGTATTTTCCGGAAACATAATACATGTGTGAATACATAGACAAACAGAGTGTCACTAGTATGCCTCTACTTGACTAGCTCGTTAATCAAAGATGGTTATGTTTCCTAAACCATGAACAATGAGTTGTTATTTGATTAACGAGGTCACATCATTAGTAGAATGATCTGATTGACATGACCCATTCCATTAGCTTAGCACCTGATCGTTTAGTATGTTGCTATTGCTTTCTTCATGACTTATACATGTTCCTACGACTATGAGATTATGCAACTCCCGTTTACCGGAGGAACACTTTGGGTACTACCAAACGTCACAACGTAAATGGGTGATTATAAAGGAGTACTACAGGTGTCTCCAATGGTCGATGTTGGGTTGGCGTATTTCGAGATTAGGATTTGTCACTCCGATTGTCGGAGAGGTATCTCTGGGCCCTCTCGGTAATACACATCACATAAGCCTTGCAAGCATTACAACTAATATGTTAGTTGTGAGATGATGTATTACGGAACGAGTAAAGGGACTTGCCGGTAACGAGATTGAACTAGGTATTGGATACCGACGATCGAATCTCGGGCAAGTAACATACCGATGACAAAGGGAACAACGTATGTTGTTATGCGGTCTGACCGATAAAGATCTTCGTAGAATATGTAGGAGCCAATATGGGCATCCAGGTCCCGCTATTGGTTATTGACCAGAGACATGTCTCGGTCATGTCTACATTGTTCTCGAACCCGTAGGGTCCGCACGCTTAAGGTTACGATGACAGTTATATTATGAGTTTATGCATTTTGATGTACCGAAGGTTGTTCGGAGTCCCGGATGTGATCACGGACATGACGAGGAGTCTCGAAATGGTCGAGACATAAAGATTGATATATTGGAAGCCTATGTTTGGACATCGGAAGTGTTCCGGGTGAAATCGGGATTTTACCAGGTTACCGGGAGGTTACCGGAACCCCCCGGGAACCACATGGGCCTTCATGGGCCTTAGTGGAAAGGAGAAAGGGGCAGCCCAAGGGGGCTGCGCGCATCCCCCCTTCTCCTAGTCCTATTAGGACTAGGAGAGGTGGCCGGCCACCCCTCTCCCTCTTTCCCCCTTGGGAATCCTAGTTGGAATAGGATTGGAGGGGAGTCCTACTCCCGGTAGGAGTAGGACTCCTCCTGCGCCTCCTCCTCCTGGCCGGCGCACCCTCCCCCCTTGGCTCCTTTATATACTGAGGCAGGGGCACCTCTAAACACACAAGTTGACACAAGTTGATCCACGTGATCGATTCCTTAGCCGTGTGCGGTGCCCCCTGCCACCATATTCCTCGATAATACTGTAGCGGAGTTTAGGCGAAGCCCTGCTGCTGTAATTCATCAAGATCGTCACCACGCCGTCGTGCTGACGAAACTCTTCCCCGACACTTTGCTGGATCGGAGTCCGGGGATCGTCATCGAGCTGAACGTGTGCTCGAACTCGGAGGTGCCGTAGTTTCGGTGCTTGATCGGTTGGATCGTGAAGACGTACGACTACTTCCTCTACGTCGTGTCATCGCTTCCGCAGTCGGTCTGCGTTGGGTACGTAGACAATACTCTCCCCCTCGTTGCTATGCATCACATGATCCTGTGTGCACGTAGGAAATTTTTTGAAATTACTACGAAACCCAACATGCTTGCATCCATTTCAAACAGTAACCATCCACTACACATTTCGTTTGATTTTATATTTCCTATTAACTTTCAAAATTCATATTTATGTCTCATCATTGCAATACAATTTAGTGGATTTTAGCATGTCAAAATTTGGCAAATATGGACCATTTGAAACATAGATCACCCACTACACTTTCCATTTTTTTCAAGTAATTTTAGAAATTCATATTTATATCACAACATCCAACAATATTTTTATGGATTTTTAACATGTCAAAAACTTGGCAAATACGAACCATTTTGATTAGTATTGAAATAGTCCATAGTTTCAAGCTCAAAGCATGGATTGATACATTTTTTTCATATCACGATAATATGGAAAAAGTAATCAAATACTAGCTTTTTCGGTAAATCAAATTTCTGTATGCATGATCAAGAAATGTTGGCCATAATTAATCCCCACAATCTGCAGTGTACTACGTGTCTACATCTCTTTAAATCAATGTTCATATTTTTAACCTACGACATCGAATGAATCATTGACTTTATAGCAAAACCTCAATCCAGGTTTATAAGTCAGGCACGAGTTTTCACGTCTTCATTTTAAGTAGTCCTTCTAGATGGAAATATAGGCCGGGCACAGGTTTTTAGGTCTTCAATTTGATTAGCGAAAAATATGTTGTTTGTCATAAAAAGATATTTTTAGATTCATTGTCGAATGAAGTTTGTAAATTTATTTTTTTTAGATTCACCATCGAATGTAGTTTTTGAACTCATATTTTTGTGGCATATTACGTATGTTTTGCTAGTTAAATTGACGACCTAAGTTTTCATGCCAGATTTATATACCCATCTAGAGGGAGTAACGAAATATGTGTTACTCCCTCATTTCCGGTTTATGAGACAGACATGCATCCTAAGAGTGACAATTTGACCAATGTAATACAAATTATGTATCCTAGAATTCGTACCATTTTTAGTTTCTAATCATATATTTTGTGTGATGTATAACTTGTACTATGTACTTATGATGGTTGAATTATTAATATAAGAATACACACTAGCCTAATAAACTGAAAAGGAGGGAGCATGTGCTACAAAAACTATATCTTTAGATTCATCACTGAATGAAGTTTGTAAACATATAAGTTTTTGGCATATTGCACATATTTTGCTAGGCAAGTTGAAGACCTAAAAATCCATGCTCAATTAACATTTCCATCTTGAGGGAGCATTGATGAGTGAGCCAACCATACATAGTGAGGTTGTACCGCTGGTGATATGGGTCGCGTACAATACCATGTAGCCCTATTTATTCAATCACTACCTCTATATATTTCATTAAATGTTAATTTTAGAATGAATCATGATGCATCCATTGTCGGATAGGATTTCCAGTGCATCTACCGATAGGAGCCAAATGTCCTCATCCTACACAAACAATTGTACTATCAGAATATGCTGGAGTAAAATGGTATCACAGTGGCACGGTGCAAGCAGTTTTGGTTCCAACGAGCAAAAATGAGCAAAGGTGTTCTCATGTGACTTAACAACAAGTAGAATCTGATTTGCATCTATATCCCCTTCTTCTCGTACATCAAGATCAAATTGGCCTTGTAACCTGAAATCCTTGTAACTGAAGAGAATAGTAAACGCCCTTCCTCTTTTCTTCCGCCAACAAATCCTTCCACAAATGCGGACGTCACGCTCCTCTTATGCCCCCATCGTCGTTCCCTCTTACATGAATGGCTCGTACCCCAAATGGTGATGTCTCATTATAGCTCCAGCCCTCGATCGTTGCTATATAATGGCTTCGTTTCTCCTTTTTAACAGTCAACCGTGTATGAAATACGAGTGATACCATAGCCAGCATGTTCCATCATATGGTGCACATTGACAAGCCAACTGGAAGACTGTTGGGGGAGGAGGGTCTAAAAAGAATCTAATATGAACCATCCTCTAAAAAATCTTCATAAGC
>NC_041388.1:321945420-321954608 GCF_002162155.2 Triticum dicoccoides
ACGCCCCCACCCCACCCTTGACTTCTACATAGCTCCAACAATGTCCGATATGCCGCTCGATACTAGCACGATCATTGTCATCATCTTCATTGTTCTTTCCCCCATAGTGATGTTTGTCGCTGCATCCTCCAATGGATGAAGAGGCCGAGATCACACCCCCTCAAGGTGTCTGGTGATGCATGATCTCTGGGTAATACTTCTCCATCTAATAATAATCCTCCCAAGTTGCTTCAGATTCTGATAAGTGTGCCCAACTCACACTTGTGACCCCTCGGCGCAGGCGACTTTCGGCCGAGACAACCATCTCCCACACTGAAGAAAGGGGCACTGATGATGGAGTCCGAGTCCAATCAACAACCCTTGTCAGCTGTGAGATGCATCATCGCCCTTACGATGGTCTGATGGGCAGGGGCCACCAAAAACTTGGATTATTGCCACATATTTCATCAATGGCACAACAAGCGTGTCTTGGCGTGAACCTGTCATGCCCTATTTGCAATGACACTCGCATCGATATTTATGGGGAGACACCCGACGAGTTGTTGAGTTCTTGATTGAACACCACTTTGATTATGACTATGCTTAATTATGCCATTCTTGTTCCTCCTTTTCTAGGTGAGGCGAGTGAACCACGACATCAGTACTTGTTACTTACTTTTGAAATTTCAATTCTTCTTGCAATCTTTAGGGCACTTCCAAGTGTGTTGTCTCTTAACACGCTATCATAGGTAGTGGATTTTCAAAGACAATTGCCACAATGCATTGTGTCTTAGTTGTTGTATGTAAGTGATATTTCATTTAATTGGTTTAGGTATCGTATTTTCATCCCAACCTTGTGGCCTAGTTGCCGAGAGAAGGGAAGGAGTGGAAAAATAGAGATAAGCCATACCATATCACTGCATTAATTACATTGCATAGGGAAATGAGCTAAGAGACATATCCCAACCATTGTACATTCCTGCTCTCTCTTCTTTAATGTCACCTCAACATTTTACATTTGATATTGTGCTAAGAGCCAAGCATAGTAGCCCTTATGGCATCTCCAAGGGCAATTATATATTTTCTCCTGAGTGTGTCCAAAAAAACACCCCCTCCAACAACAACCCCTTTTCTCCTCCCCATTTCCATGCATTGTGCATGGCATTAGATGTAGTTAAACTTAACACAAAACATAGTTCATACAACATCGGACATATGACATGGTTCAAATACAACACATATTAAACATAGCTCATAATACACATATTAAGCATACAAGGTAGCACATGGGACACTTGTTAGAAACATCACTTCATCGATGTTTTGTGAAGTGGAGGTGAAGGTTGAAGGTGTCTAAGTCGTCGACGGAGTCCTACTCTTCTTCCTCGTACTTATAATGAGGACTCATGAGACGTTGCTTGTTCTTCGACAAGGGTTATTCTCAGACAATTTTTTTGGGTTTGGGTTGTGAAGCCTCTATCCCTTCCTGAAGTGCCTCCGTGTTCTTTTAGTGGTGGTGGCTGTCGGTGTCAAAACCGGAGGATCTCGGGTAGGGGGTCCCGAACTATGCGTCTAAGGTCGATGGTAACATGAGACGGGGGACACAATGTTTACCCAGGTTCGTGCTCTCTTGATGGAGGTAATACCCTACTTCCTGCTTGATTGATCTTGATGAATATGAGGGTTACAAGAGTTGATCTACCACGAGATCGTAATGGCTAAACCCCAGATGTCTAACCTGTATGGTTGTGATTGCCTCTACGGACTAAACCCTCCGGTTTATATAGACAGGGGAGGGGCCTAGGGTTGTACAGGGTAGGTTTACAGAGGAAGGAATCTTCATATCCGAACGCTAAGCTTGCCATCCACGCAAAGGAGAGTCCCATCCGGACATGGGAGGAAGTCTTCTATCTTGTATCTTCGTGGCCCATTAGTCCGCCCACGTCACATAGGCCGGACGCCCGAGGACCCCTTAATCCAGGACTCCCTCAGTAGCCCCTGAACGAGGCTTCAATGACGATGTGTCTGCTGCGCAGATTGTCTTCGGCATTGCAAGGCGGGTTCCTCCTCCGAATACTCCAAAGTAGTCCCTGAACACAAAAAATGTGTTCAGCTCTGCAAAACAAGTACCACACACAACCGTAGAGAGTATAATATTTCACGGGTCCCATCCACTGACAACTTTTGTAGAGAGACGCCATGTTTCGAGATGCGGTCTTCATTGGCACGTCTTGTCGAAGCAGAGATCGTGTCCCTTATTGCGGGATTCTCATCAATACGGGCGTGGGTAATCCAACCGCGCCGCCCGTACGACCCTTGGGGAATAGGGGAGTATTAAGGCGAGTGGGGAGGCGCTTGACATTCGCTGCCTTTATAAGAGGATAAAGATCTATTCTTTCACCCACGCCTTCTTCCTCTCTGCCCATCCGTTATCGAGCTCCAGCGCCCAAGCTTCCATCCTTTCGGCCTCCAAAAAGCACTCCGACCATGTCCGGATCTGGAGCGCAGGGCAAGTGGATGGCTTCCTCCGTCACGGAGAAGGACATCACGAAGGATTCTCATCAATACGGTTGTGGGTAATCCAACTGCGCCGCCCATACGACCCTTGGGGAATAGGGGAGTATTAAGGCGAGTGGGGAGGCGCTTGACATTCGCTGCCTTTATAAGAGGATAAAGATCCATTATTTCACCCACGCCTTCTTCCTCTCTGACCATCCGTTCTCGAGCTCCAGCGCCCAAGCTTCCATCCTTTCCGCCTCCAAAAAGCACTCCGACCATGTCCGGATCTGGAGCGCAGGGCAAGTGGATGGCTTCCTCCGTCACGGAGAAGGACATCACGAAGCTCCGGGAGGCGAGATACTTGGCGCAAGAAATCGCCCACCGGCTTTCGGCCAAGGGGCAGATCGTCCCCACCCTGGAGCCTCATGAGAGGGTGGTATTCATCCCCCACTTCGTCCGCGGGCTGGGATTTCCTCTCCACCCATTCGTCCGCTGACTCATGTTCTACTATAGGCTAGATTTCCATGATCTGGCACCAAACTCCTTCCTCAACATCTCGGCATTCATTATCGTGTGTGAGGTCTTCCTCCGCATCCCACCCCACTCCAGATTGTGGCTGGAGACCTTCAATGTGAAGCCGAAGATGGTGGGCGGTCAACACGCAGAGTGCGGAGGTGCTATGGTGAGTAAGGGCATGCCCAATGCACAGCCCCAGGGTGATGCCTCATATTCCATGTAGGACCGGATGATAGAAAAAGTAGGTCAGATGGAGAAGCGGGATCCTCTGCAGGAGGCGGGTGCTTGGAGAGAAAAAGTGTGGTCCGATGCATAAAGTTGGAAAACTTTAAGCAAAGATTAGGGATGCATGTGTAGTCAAAGTCACTTTCTATTCTTTGATGAGGCATACTAGTACTAGCTTGCATTGGGGAGAACAAATCAACATAGATGCTTCAAATTACTTTTTGTCATGGGGCATCTGTATCCATATGCCACCATTGTACATGCCCTAAGATGTCCAACGTCTCATGGCCCAAAGGCACCTTTGTGGAGACCGTCTAAGGGTGGCAGAAGCAGTGGTTCTACGTCACAGAGCCCCACGACACCACCTAGGCCGCGGCTCCCGGATTCAAGTCCGGGGCCCCAATGCGGCTCACCTCCTGGCTGGAAAAGGGCCTGGACTAGGTGTCATTGGACGAGGTGTCCGCGCTGCAGATGCGCATCAAGAGCATGGTGGACAAGAACATCAAGCTTGTCAATGTGATCCAGGTGATGCTTTTTCGCTGGATCCTTCCTTGCCAAAGCCAGACTTGCAATTTGTGGGAGTTCGATCCGGCCAAGCACCAGACCCTGCAATAGTTCTTCGACGTTACACATGAAGGCATCTGGAAGGTGCTTTTTAAGGCCAATGAGACGTGGCCGAAGATGACCGAGGACCATGGGTACAACCTAACCCATCCCGCCAGTTCGGTAAGTTTTTCGTATTTCAAGGTGTATCCTTCACCTGTACATTCAAGGAAGATGTCTAAGCTTCCTATGTGTCTTTCCAGGGTTGGACAAGGAAGGCGGCGCGGATCCAGTGTCCGGCTCCGTTATCGGAAAACCCAGCAATCCCACTTCTGACGAAGATGCTGGTTCCGGCGCCCTATCAGGCGTCGGAGAAGAAGGCCTAGAAGAAGGGCCCGGCGGGAAGAAGCGGCCTTCGTCGTAAAGGTACTTCGTACGTGATGTCCGAAGACACCGAAACCCACTCCTCCCCTGCCACCAAGGACGACGAGGGGAGGAAGAAAGCAACTCTCCCCTGAGGGGGGGGGGAAGAAGAGGACGGACTCCATAGATCTGGAGGCAGAGACGTCCAAGAAGGGGAAGGTCTCCCTCACAGATAACTCCACGTTGGACACTGCCATCAGCTCCGAGTGGCGTCCCAGGGAAAAGCCCCTGGCTGAATCGTAAGTACTCAAAAGCACTCATACACACATATATCCCACTTTTTTACTTCATGGTTTTAATATGTCGAATCATGCACTGTAGTCCGGCCCACACCCGCCCCCAGCGATTCTCATCTTCGGGGAATTCGCTGGATCCAAAGGTGATGGACAGTGGGTCACTTCCGACGGCCTCCTCTCCCAAGGCCACGGATGACACCGAGGTGTTGTCCCGAAGGACCTTCCCAGGCTAGGGAGAGGTACAGGAGGCCGTCAGGGTGGCGCCAGAGGGTGATACCTCGGCCGCCGGACACATGGGGAGAAAATCCCCCCGAAGACTGGCGACAGGGGCCATATCCAATTTGGCCCCTAGCCGAAAACTATTCCGGAGGCCCATATGGCTCCGGAATCAGGCAAGCAGCCTCCTTCGAAAGAAGGAGGTGCACCTATTCCACCGGTGACCTCTGTCCATCCAGAGGCACCGGGTACTCTACTGGAAGCGCTGCAAAGTGCTTCCATTGTTGAGGAACACTGTATCCTCATGGGCACAGTGGTTGAGAGGGTTTAGTCCGCTAAGAGCGGACTGACCAAAGCCTACGCCAGCCTTCTAATAGGCTTTGAGGTATGTGATGTAATTATGCAAAAAGAATGTCATAGTATAGACAGTAGCCCCCGAGACACTGTCCGGTGCTCGAAAAGAGAGGCCGGATAGAGGATCAAATAATTTTCGTAGGAGACTAACCATACATGTCTATGTGAATAAGCAGGTGTCGATGCTGGCTGCGACCTCCCATTCTGCCGAAGTCTCCAAACTGAAGCAGAGTCTGGAGCAGGCCAAGGAAGAGCTCGGCCGTATGAAAAAACAACTAGAGGACCAGCAAGGTATGCAATGGCCTATTCCGATGTAGAAAGATATGAATTGTTTGTGTTGATCATGCTATCATGATATTTTGTAGGAGCTGCGACCGAGGTGGAGACCCTCAAGAAGGCGCTGGCCGAGGCCCAGGAGAGAGAGGCCAAGGAACAGGCCGCTCGCGAAAAACACGAGGCGAGGGTCGAGGAGGTCCAGCAGGAGCTCCAGGACGCCGTAAAGAAGTGCGAGTCCTTGGAGCGCAAGAGTGCGGACCAAGAGTCTGAACTTGCCAAGGCCCGCCAAAGCGCATAAGAGGCCCGGGTTGAGGCCCAGGGCACCCTCCAAGAAATCCAGGAGGCCAGGAAAATCGTGGCGGGTAAGGCCTTTATTATGCAAAGCAAATATGTGAAGAGAAGGTACCTCTTACTGACCCGGATTTGGAGTTCTCCAGGGCGTTTGTGGACCTACCGCGCAGTGTTGCCGATGCTGCGGAGTTCTTTCGAGCCGAAGAGGGGAGCTCGACAGAGAAGCTGTTCTGGTCGCAATACCTTGCACCAGAGCATCCGGTGCCCTTTAGCGATCAGCTGAAACAGTTGACCGAACTGCATAGGGTGGCCGAACTGGCCATGAAGGATTTGATAATCTGTCTATGGCCTGCTGACGCCATACCCAGTAGCTACTTCGGCTCGTGAAGCGGCTGGTCGACACCTGCCCTCGGCTTGATGCCATCAAGCAGCCGGTCTGCATCGAAGGTGCGCAGATGTCCTTCTCCCGTGTAAAGGTTCAGTGGGCGAAGATGGATGCTGTCAAGCTCGTGGCCGAGGGACCGCCTGCGGGGAAGGAGCACTGCACGCCCGAGCGGTATTTTGATGATGTCCTGAAGGGATCCGCATTGTAGAGGGCCAGTGTGCAAAAGACGTTATCTTTGAATGAAGACATTTATGTTATCCCGTCCTGTATTATGAAATGAAGCTGATATGTAATATAATGCTTGTTGTTCGTTTAAAATTTTTCCTCATGTGCGGCCGTTTTATTAAATCTGAGAGTTGGCCAGTCATCGGCTTCAGCCCCCACGTAGGTAGTACGGGGGTGTTTGGGTTGGAACTGTCGTGGTTGGCGCACGGAAGATGCCAAGGGATGGCTAAATATAGGAGGAGGCTCGAGGGCACTGGTGGGCTCCAGAGGCGAGGTCGACATGAGCGAGCGCGGGACGCAAGACATACCCAGGTTCGGGGCTCTCCGGAGAGATAACACCCCTAGTCCTGCCGAGTGTGGTTTATATGTAATAGTACAGAGTTGCTCCTAGAGCTGTATGGAGGAAGAAGGAGGTCTGGCCAAGGCTTAGGCTGCTCCCTCTCCTCTGGTGTTGCTTTGCTAGGTGTGTGTGTGATCGATTGTGTGAATGAAGCGAGCTGCCTGTATGCATGGGGGCTCCTGGGAGGTTTTATAGGTCAACCCCCCAGGGGTACAAGGGTAATATTACAAGGCCGTAGGGCCGGTTTGGTAGTATCCGGGAACCCGGTGCTGGGACCCGCCGGGTACCAGGGCTTGCCGGGTTCTCCAGGCGCAGGCCCCATGCGCCTAGGGGGCATTGTGTGCCATCTTGTCGATCGTCAGGGCATGGCCGGGTTGAGTCGGCTACGGTGGCGCTCCGTCAGGTCGCCGCCTGTTGGCATCATAGGTCACGTCGGGGCACTACTGCCACGCCAGGCCTAGTCAACAGGTAGGCATAGGGCACTGTAGCCATGCCAGCCCTAGTCAGCGGGTAGGTGGAGGGCACTATTGCCTCGTCCAGCTGACCAGAGGCATGGGCGGGGTACTGTGGCTTTGATCATTAACTGGCGGAGAATCGTCCCATCGTACGGCTGGGATGGGACGGCCGCTGACCCTTGGCCGGGTTTGGGGAACACGCCAAGGGCGGTGCTGGCTTGCTGGAGAAGTCTTGAGCTTGGTTGTTGGGGCCGAGTCGAGGAGTCTGGCCGGGTCGGCCTGCTTGGCCGGGTTGAGCGACCCGGACGAGTCGAGAAACTCGGCCGAGGTCAGGCCGGATTGAGGGGCGATGCAGGCCCCGTTGTTTTTGAAAAGGATCCGGGTTCCGTTGCCTGCCTGGGGTTCATCCCTCGATAGTAGTCCCCGAAGATGTGAAGGTCCGCCGTCTTCAGATGGGTGGGCCTTTGCAGTTTCTCCCCCTTTTGCAGAGGCAAACTTGGTGACCGCCGGGTCTGGCAACACCCACTGTGTGCCGGCTTCCGGAAGACAGATCGTGGCATCTTGGTCGTGTCGGGAAACCGAGGAGTTCGGCGAATCTTGGGCAATCTTTCAGGCTTCACGCGGCCGCCAGGTGGTGCATGGGAGCCAGAAGGGCCCGACAGGCCACGCGCATGATAGGACGGGGCGGCGCCCTGGGGCCTGCCGCTGCATGCCCTCGGCCCACGCGCGCGGATTTATTGCGGCGTCCGTAGGTCGGTTGCCATTTTCCAGGCAGTTATTGCATGCGTATGTGCGCACTTATTGCGGGGAAGTGGGAGGGGCGAGGGCAAACGATCCCACTTCCCACGTTTCGAATCGTGGCCTATAAATTGGGGGCGAGGGGGGCGGCGGAGATCATTCACGCTCGCGCTCCCCTGCCTCTTCTTCCTCCCTCTACTTCCGATGGTCGCCGCTGGCTGTGACGCCCGCCGTCCCGAGCAGAGCTTTCTTGTCATCTTCCTTTCCCTCTCCTTCTTCTTCTTCGCACGCGAGGTGATGGCGCTGCCGTCAGGGTTGTGGATGGGCTCGACCGTCACCCTTGACGACATCGCCTACCTCCGCGACACCAGGCGCATGCCGAGGGCGGAGGAGGTCGAGGCGCGCCTCTCGCAAGGCGAGCGGGAGCCACGACCCAGAGGTTAGGAGCGGGTGGTCTTCCTGCCGCACTTCAAGCGTGGGTTCGGGCTGCCCGCGAGCGTCTTCTTCCGTGAGTTTCTGGAGTTCTTCGGGCTTCAGCCCCACCATCTTGGCGCCGGCACGATCGTGCAGCTGTCCGGCTTCGTCACCCTCTGCAAGGGGTACTTGGGGGTCGAGCCTTCGATCGACCTCTGGGTGCGCTTCTTCTCTCTGAAGCAGCAGGGGCCGAAGGCCGGAGAGATGTCCGAGTGCGGGGCGGCCGTCATCACCAAGCGGTTGGGCGCTGACTGCCCAAAGATGCCGCTGGAGGACTCTGCCAAGAAATGACAGAATTTCTTTTTCTACGTCCGCAGTCTTGGCGAGGACCGCATCAACCTCCCGCCGTTCATCAACTCGCCGCTGTGGGGAAAGCTGAACTGGGGGTACTACCCCAAGCACCCGTCGCAGGAGGTGCTCAACTTGTGCGAGCGAGTGTCAGTGATGAAGGAGCAGGAGGGGCTCACCGACACCGACCTCATCACCGCCTTCATCGTCCGGCAGGTGCTACCGCTGCAGCGGCGCAACCACCTCATCGGCTAGATCGCCGGCCTCCAAGATCCCGACCGCATGGCGAACACGCGGCTGGCGGCAGACCAAGTCGCGCGCTGGGTTAATGACATCTCTAATGCCAACTTGGGGGCTGACTGGGCGTTCGGGAAGGCCCCGTACAGCCGTGCGAACCCGGAACCGTTGGTGAGTCCCTGGTCTCCATACTTCGCTGCTGCTTTTCTTCTTGTTCTTCCCGATGCGACGTGAGAGGTGCTTCTGAATGCCATCCAGCATCCTTATGACCGGGCGCGGGCGTAGGTAATGTAGGATGCCTCGGAGGAGCCCGATGCCCAAGACGGAGGGGAGGCGGCGACTGCCGATACGGGCGCTGGGCGCGGAGCAGGTGAGCCTTGTTTACACTCTTTGAGTTGCCGGTCGTGGGATGGCTTCAGAAATGTTGATGCGAGCTATTGACGCAGCAGCGCCGGGTGGAGGAGGCGGCGGCGTGGCCGGAGCCGGGT
>NC_041388.1:321954765-321975503 GCF_002162155.2 Triticum dicoccoides
GGGGCAGCGCGGTGCCCGCACGGGAAGGATATCGCCCCGCTGCGGGCCCCGCCCATGAAGCGCGCGGCGGACCCGGCCGGAGGCGCGAAGCCGCCCACCAAGAGGAGGCGCAACGCTCCACAGGAGAGGGCAGCGAGGCCCGAAGTTCTGGTGGTGCTAGGGTAAGTGATTTTTGTGTTCGAGCCGAGTTGCCGAGCGGCCCTACTCGACCTGGCGTAATCATTTTTGTCTTGTGCTTCAGGTCGCCGTTTTCGCTGGCGCTGGCGGCGGCGGACGCCGCGTCCGCCGAGGGCGCCGCGTTCTGGAGGAGTTGATCTGGCACCGCTGATCGGGGTGAGGACGAGGACGAGGTGTCGGTGGATCCGGACCTCGGCCTGGACCCGGCCGACGCCGAGGGCCTGGCCTAGCGGGATCAGAACCGGGCCGAGGCAGAGCTGGCGGCGGCGTCGACCCAGGCCTGTGTCAGGGCCGCAACGGCGTGGGCGCAAGCCGGTGAGGGGCCGGCGTGGCCGGAGATGCTGGCGGGGACGGTGGCGGCGACGATGGTCTTCGTGCCAGCATCGGCAAGGGAGCACGGCCAAGGCGGCCGTGCGGACGCGATGGACCTCGACCGGGAGGTCGTAGTTGTCGAGGACTGCACCCCACCGCAGACCACGTGGTCGAGCGGGAGGGGACCGATGGAGGCGGCGGCGATGTCGTCTTGGAGGAGGCGATGCGGGCGGCGCCGGAGGGGGCGTCCCGGGCGCCGGCGAGCGAGGCGCCGCTGGTGGTGGAGCCTCAAGCTGCTCCACCCACCAAGCCGTCGTTGGTGCTGGGGAGGGTGCTGGAGAAGGTGCCGGCTTCAGGGGAGGCGACCAGCGGAGGGCACGCCCTAGCGATCAGGGCCGGAGGACGCCGGGCTGCCGAGCTGCGGGCGTCACGGAGCGGGACCAGCGATGTCCCCTTCAGACCTCTGACCCAAGAGGAGGCGGCGATGGCCGCCGTGACCCGTCGCCTGTGAGGGCGGACGGACCGGATCCAAGCCTTCACCTAGGCTGAGGTCGAGGCGACGCAGGAGCTGGAGCGCGCCGTCTTCGTAAGTTTCTGCCGTGCTCTACCTTTTCTTTTTCCATCGTTTTCTTCTTCGTGGGGGCATGTCAGCGCACCGACTGGGTGTAGCCCCTGAGATTCGGGCCAACTATGTGGCAGTTGGGCCGAATCTTATCTTGCCGGCTTGCGCTGATTGTTTCCTCTCGTAGCAACTTGACTCCTACCGGGTCAACGTCTTCAACCGGCTCCTTGAGATGCATCGGCGTCTCAAGGAGGGGCTCACCGCCAAGGAGGAGGAGCTCCGCGCCGCGACAGGTATTTCTTCTTCATGCTCTTTTCTAGTGGGGGCGCGCTAGCGCACCCACTGGGTTTTAGCCCCCGAGATTCGGGCCAACTGCGTAGCAGTTGGGTCGAATCTTAAAACAGTACTTTGTCACTGAGTTTTTTCTTCTGCAGCCGAGGTGCTATCTTGGAGGACCCGGCTGATTCGGGCCGAATTTCGCTACGACCGAATCGTCACGGACGTCGGCTGGCTCGGGGTCGAGGTGGAGACGGCGAGGGCGGAGGCGACGGGAGGCCAGCAGGCGCTTGACGAAGCCAGCTGGCTGCGGGAGAAACTGGCGGGCGACAAGAGCCGCCTCGAGGCCGAGGTGGAGCGCCTTAGGGCAGAGGCCGCCAAGGTCGTGGAGGCATAGCAGGCCCTTGCCGAGGCGGACCAGCAATGTGGCAAGTTGGATGACGACAAGGGGTAGCTCCAGGCTGAGGTGGAGCGCCTGAAAGGCTGGTGGCCACGACGGAGGAGACCCGACTGGGGGAGACCCGGCTCCGTGAGGAGGCCGTGAAGGCGGCCGAGGACAAGGACACCGAGCTGAAGGCGGCCCTTGCCAAGGTCGCCGATCTGGAGAGGGCGCTGGAAGAGCGTGACCGCACCATCGCCCGGGAGCGGCGCGGTACGTTGCTCGAAGCGCAGCACCTGGAAGAGTCCTTCTCCAGTAAGTGTTTTTCTTTGGTTTTGTTGTTGTTGCTGGGTTGGGACTCCGGCTCTCTTCCTTAGTAGTTTTCTTCTGACTCGCTCTTCTTCTTGACAAGGACCTTCCCGGAGACGCTCCCGCTGGCGGAGGAGGCCATCTGCTTTCAGTGGGACCCGCAGGGAGTCGTGGGCTCCGGGACCGACCCGAATGTGGCCCTGACCTTCCCAGAGATCGTTACCGCCGCCCAGGCCCGCCTGCGAGTCCTGAGCGACCAGACGGGGCGGCTTTCTCAGGCCGGCGTGGCGATGACGGCGACCCTCTGGCCGGGTTCCATTGCGCCGAGCAGCTTCACGCGGCTGGCATGGTGGTTGGAGGCAGGCCCGGACCATCTTCACGAGTGACGGGTTTCCGCTGCTCGCGCCGGCGCCGAGATGGCGCTTCGGTTCGCATTGTCATGGCATCCGGACTTGGCGTTGGAAGCGTTGATGGGCCAGCGAGCCGACTCGGAGAGCCAGCTGCAGGCGGAGGCCGGCCGGATCGCCGCCCGGGCCAACTACATCGCCGGGTTTGTCGGATGTGGGGTTCTGGCAAACCCTTAAGGTTCGAACACTAGGGTGCGCGCGAAGTCTTTTCCTCCTACCAATCTACGCCCTAGCTCACTAAGATCTCACGGACGAACTCGGCGAACTCGCAACACAGAAAGACACAAGGTTTATACTGGTTCAGGCCACCATTGTGATGTAATACCCTACTCCAATGTGGTGGTGGTGGATTGCCTCTAGGGCTGATGATGAACGGTACAAGGGAAGAACAACCTCCTGAGGTTGAGGTGTTCTTGAGCTCAGTGAGCTTCTGTGTGTGTGGATGGTCTGAATGATCTGTCCTCCACTAGGGTGGTGGCTGGTCCTATTTATATTGGCACTGGTCCTCTTCCCAAATATCGAGCAGGGAAGGGAGCCAATAATGGCGGGCCAATTCAAAGGGGGACAACTAGTACAAGCTATCCTGACAAAAGTTGTCTTCGCCTGCCAAAGGCTCTGGTGGTGACGCCGTCTTGGGATCCACGATGACCTCCATCTTGCCGTCCTCCTGGTCTTGGTCTTGTTGCATCGAAATGGCAACCTTTGCCCGATGCCTCCGTACTCTTCGCCTGTGCTTGCCTCCTTAGCACCAAAGAGGAAACAAGGACGCCGCACGCTGGCGCCCGCCTGGTGTCGTGCGTCATGGCTCACGTCACGAGGGTCTCGTGAGGTTTGACACGCCTTGATATCTCCGCTCCTCGTGAGCCTGCCTGGCTAGGCCACTCCCGAGGAGGCCTTGCATCGTCCACCTCATGAGGGTTGGACCCTCGCGAGGGTCTTGGGTGCTTTGTTGGTGAAGATGGACCGTACGGCCTGCTGGCTCAGCCACGCCGTGGGCCGCAGACAGGCAAGTCTGGGGACCCCCGTTCCCAGAACGCCGACAGTAGCCCCCGGGCCCAAGGTGCGCTCAGGCTTGGCTTCACGGCAAAGCCAAGGGCCAAGTTCAGAGCACCGCGGGCCCCAAAAGCCTGCGGCCTCGATTGACGCGTGGTGGGTGATTGGACGTGGGCGTCTTTGCTTCCCCACGTTGCCTCGACAACTGCTCGACTTTACAAGTCCCTGCGACATGCAAGGAAAGCCATCATTACCTGCGATCATGGGAGACACCGGTTGGCCTTCTCTTCCTATAAATGGGGAGGGGGGAGCCCCCGTTGCCCATCTCTTCCTCGCTTGCTTGCTTCTTCCTCCTTGCTCCACTGCTGACAACAATGGCGCCCATCAGAAAGTTCTCTACTGAAGAGAAAGGAAAGGCTCCCCTCGATGATCCGGGGCCTCTTCCGCCGAAGAAGAGGTCGATCCATCGCCGTGATGAAGCGGCGATGCAGGTGGTGTTGAGGCCTTGGTGCGAGCGGCCTCCTCCGGGGTTCCCGCTGTTCTTGTACGCCCAAGCCGAGGGCTCGGGAGGACGGAGTAACGAGCAGCGCCGCCCATGCCGCATCCAGGGCCGCCGTGCCACGGCGACACATGCCGTCACCCCTGGAGTTCACGCTGCGGACTCCTCGCGCGAGTTGGTGCTGTGGGCGCCGATGCCTCCAAGCTCCTGGATCCGCTTCCCGTGGTTCTTCTCCAACGTGATGCCGCCGAGGGGGCCTCTCGAGCTCTGGCTGCAGCACACCGACTACAGCGCTCTGGTGACGGAGAGGAGATCGAAGCGGTCCCCACCGGCAAGATCTTCATGACGCGTGGCTAGGCGAGATCGCGCGGGTCTGCCGCGCGAGGGGCGCCCTCGCGATCCACTTTGCGTACGACGGCGTCTCCACGCTCTTCTTCAAGGTCTTCGATGCTGAGGGCCGCCGCCTGGAGTGCTGCCCCAGAGAGGAGCGCGAGGCTGATGCGCGCCCTGCTCGCGACCACTCCAGCAGCAGCAGCCCTTGGGAGTCCAGCAGCTCTCCTGAGCTCTATGAGACTCCGGAGACGAGCGATGACAGCTACATGCCCCCGAGCTCTTGCCGCGCTCAGAGCAGAGCTGCAGCGTCCGGCCGTCGCCGCCGCTGATCTGGATGGGGTTGGCGCCGGCCTCCCGTGGCCCACTGTTGATGATGGCGTCCACCACGGGAGGATGTAGATAGGATTCCCCTTAGTGTCGGCTTTTGTTTCCTGCGAAGAAACATGAATTACCCCATGGGGGCATGTAAGGGTCCGTAATGTCTTTTGTGCTTATCTTACCTGTTATGAGAATTTGGTGAACGCATGTCCCGTTAAGGCTCGACCCCCTTTCTTTTCTCACGATAGCTTGTTGCCCTATGCCGACAGGTCCCGGTCCCCAGGTAGGCTATAGCCGTCGCTGGTATGCCAGGTCACGTGCCGTGGTCAAGGCCAGGAGGTGTGCGGCCCGAGGTCCAGTAAGAGCCCTTGAGGCACGATGCTCAGGAGGTCCCCCTTGGCGCTCAAGCAGCCATGGTAAGGCAAGAAAGGGAGTTGACGTGGCCGCAACGGGGTTGCGGCAAGGCGTGAGTGACCATTAGGCCCGAACATTTAGCCGATCCGAGTGTGGGACTTATCTTGTTGATCTTGTGGCGACTCTTGACATTGCGCTAGGGCTGCGCGCCTACTCGTGCGGCATAGCTAGGCTGGCCCATACGAGTTTCCCTCCCCTCATTCTCTCCTTAGTGCTCTACGTCCTCAGGTCCCGACCCTCGAGCGAGCTCAGCCGCCGCTGGTATGCCAGGTCGCGATGCCATGGTCAAGGCCAGGGGTGAGGGCTGGAGAGCCAGTAAGAGCTCCTGAGTCGCGATGCTTAGGTGCCCCCCTTTTAATGCGCAAGCGAATTGCACGAGAGAAAATGAGACTCGTGGTGCCGCCTGCTATCCTTCCTATGGGGTCCCTGTGAACAGGCACAAGAAAAAACACGGTTTACCGTTACAGCTGTCAGCCTGCCGCTGGTTGCTCTGGATGAGGAGAAGGCACCGAGGGCCTGGTGAGGTGACGTGCGCGGGGCGTGCTGCGAGCCAAAGCTCAACCGCTCAGATTTGTCGACGTGGCAGGGACGGACCCATGCACCAGCGCCGTGCCTGTGTGGAGGCCCCAGGGGAGATGATGATCGAGCAAGTGATAGCAGTTGGCAGGTTAAGCAGGGAAGGCAAATCAGCTTGGATAAATGCAGGAAGATACATGCCGCCGGGTCCGGCCCGAGCGGCTTGGGGATGATGCAGCCCGAGGGGCGCCCCCAACAAGGTAAGCTGAAGACATAAGCAAAAGGGATACACGACGCAGGGACGGACCCACGCGACCTGGGAATAATGCAGCCCGTGGGGCGCTCCCAGCTAAACGAGCTTGGAAGATGTCACCTAGTTCTGTAGACGAAGTAGAGTTGGTGCAGCTGAAGGCATGCGTTGAAGAAATGACTCCTCAAGAGCCGCCAGAACCCTGAGCCTCGGGAGGCTCCGAGGGTTCGGGAGGTTCCCTGAAGACCGTCTCCATCTCCTCTAGAACGGCATGGTACCTGGCTTCCTGAGCCGCCAGGACACGTCGCATGTTGCGCTGATAGGCCGACGCCATGCTCGGCAAGCTAAAGGGCATGCGAACGTAGCTGTGCGGCAGACCCTCGCAGCGGCCCACACGCGGAGGCCAGAAACGCTCCTGAGATGCAGCCCTATTGAGCCCTGGGACGTCGATGCAGACACGCAGCCCAGCATCCTCGCCAGGATGCGGAGCTGCGCCCCATGGGCGGCTGTCGCCGCACATGGCTCTTGCTTCTTGCAATTCCTGGGTGGTCTTGGTGATGAACTCCTGAGTGGTGGGCAGTCCTTGCCCTGTGCTCTCCTGAGGGTCACGTGTCGCGAAGCACGCCTCCAAGTGGTGCCCAAGCGCCTCCCTCATGAGGTTGGCAAGGCCTGAGGCCCTCTAGAAGAGAGCCCCCGAGCCCTGCCTGAGGAGGGCGCCGGGCACGCCTTCCTATGCGATAGAGGGAGGCGCCCCTGGAGTGGGCGCTGGTCCTGACGTGGCTTCTGCCGTGACGCCATCCTCCTGAGGTCCTGCACGGCGCGACTGCTTCTTCTTGGGGATGGCCTCCAGAGGGCCTTCATTTCTGCTGTCAGGGTCGTCGATTGCTGTGGCTTGGAAGGCGCGCTCGAGGGAGCACACCGCATCCCTCTCTTCACACGGGACCGTGATGATTCCTCCGCTTCCTGGAATCTTGAGAATGTTGTAGCCGTGATGAGTGACTGCCATGAACTTGGCCAGGGCTGGATACCCGAGGATGGCATTGTACGGCAGGTGGATGTGCGTGACGTTGAAGTCGATGAGCTCGGTGCGGTAGTTTTTGCGCTCCCCGAAGGTGACAGGCAGGCGGACCTACCTTATTGGCATAGTGGAGCTGTCGGTCACTCCTGAGAAAGGCTTGGTGGGCTGGAGCTGCTCATATGGCACTTGGAGGTTGTCGAACGTGTTGACGGACAAGACATTGAGCCCTGCGCCACCGTTGATGAGGGTCTTGGTGACCTGCACATTGCTGATGACTCGGGAACACAACATAGGGAGGGTGCCAGCGGTGGTTGCGCACTTGAGTTGATCCGCCGAGTTGAAAGTGATGGCGCATTGGGACCACCTAAGCGGGCACGTGGCCTCGAGCTTGGGGAGCGCCGCGTTCACCTCGCGAGTAAATTGCTTGAAGATGCACTGAGAGGCTGGGGCCTGGGCGCCGCCCAAGATGCAGGCGATCGCGTGCGGCTCCTGGAATCCCCCAGCCCCCTCGTCCTGGTGGTGGTCGTCGTTCCTTCTTGGTGGCGGTAGCGGGGGAAGACCGGCGTTGCCCTGGGGGTGATCCTCACGAGGTGGGTCCCTCCAGGCGCCCTCGCGAGGCTGGTCCTGCCAGCGGTCCTCACGAGGCAGGTCACGCCACTCCTGGCGCGGGCCACGATCGTCCCAGCGTCCACCTCCACGCCCTCCGTCGCGGCCGTAGCCCCGGTCGTTGCGCTCGGGGCGTCGACCGTAGCGCCCTTCTCGTATAGCTCTGAGCTCTTGACAGTCACTAGTGTTGTGGGTGTTCAGGTTGTGGAAGGCGCAGAATGGTCGATCGTTCTTGGATGACTCGGGCCGATCTATGCCCCGCTTGATGTCGGGCTCCGCTGCGAGCACAACTACCTACTTGCGCTTCACGTCCTTGGCCTTGGCCTTCTTCTCCTCCGCGCCCACGGCTGGCGGCTCAAGGAGAGAGAGGCGCCCCTCCTCAACTCTTGCGCACCTGGTCGCCAGGTTGAACAGCTCCTGAGATGTGCAGAGCTCCTCGTGGATGGCAAGCTCTTCCTTCATCTTGACGTCACGGACGCCGTCGGAGAACGCGGAGATGATGGCCTCGTCCGTGACCTTGGGGATCTTGAGGCGGGTGTTGTTGAAGCGCTGGATGTACTTCTGGAGGGTCTCTCCTGGCTGCTGCCTGATGCAGCATAGGTCACCCACGACTGGTGGGCGGTCGCGAGTGCCCTGGAAGTTGGCGACGAAGCGGTCGCGCATCTCGTCCCAGGAGGAGATCGAGCCATGCTGCAGGTTCAGGAGCCAGGAGAGAGCTCCATCCTTGAGAGCCATGGGAAACCAGTTTGCCATGACCTTTTCGTCACCGTTGGCCGCTTCGATGCTCAGTTCATAGAGCTGCAGGAACTCCGCGGGGTCGGCGGTACCGTTGTAGCGAGGAGGCAGATCCGGCTTGAACTTGCCGGCCAGGCGACGCTACGCAGCTCGGGGGTGAAGGCGCGGCAGCCAGCTGTGGTTGCCGGGGCCCGCTTCAGAGGTGGAGCTTGGTCTTGATGAGGTCCGCGCTGCACCGCCGCGGGCGGTGCACGGTCTTGACGAGGTGGCACGAGGACCGCAGGTACAACTTCTCGCGGCCGCAGAATTTCTTGGCAGCTTCCCTCTTCACGCGCTGGCGCCGGGCGTGGCGGATCACGTCGCGGAGCCACGCGCCTTGGTGCCAAGGCGAAGTCTTGGGGCTAAGGTAGTGGAGGCACGCCATGAGCCCCGTCGCCCGCGGCTGGTTGAGGGGGAGGCAGAGAGTGGGACGGCGCCGGAGAGCCCCCTGCGGCACGGACGAGCTCGGCGACGCGTTCGAGCCACTCCTCGTAGAGGTCGTCGATGGGGCGGTAGCGCAAGAGCTCGTTCACTGCGAGGAGCGTGGCCCGTGCCTCCATGGGAGCACAGTGCGTGTGAGACGAAGAACCGGCAGGGGTCACCGATGGGGTGGCGGTGCGGCCGTCCTGCTGCATCGAATGTCACACCCTAGCTAGTTCAAGCATTAGAGTGTGCATCATGTTTAATTTTCTCTTAAATTTGAAATGGGGATGACAGAACCCCCAGCACCCCCTGGAACAATTAGGGTTTACTAAAATCTTTTTCAATGAACCTGAAATGCCCTTCTAAAAAGCCCACCCTTTTTGTTTTGGGCTAAAACCTCTCACAAAAATGGTGCACTTTTTTCTAGGACATTTTAAGGTCATTGGATTAATCCTTTTAGTATTTGCATTTGGGCATTTAAATGCTATAAAATATTTTAAATGCTCAAATAATCATAAACTAAAATGTTTGCTGTTGGATATATCCTAAGCAGTAGGCATGAATAATTTTATGATTTATGAAATGTCCTGGCATTTTTAATAAAGCCCTGAAGTTATAGAAATAATAGAATAAATAAAAAACAAAAAAGGAGAGAGAGAGAACAGAAACTTACCTGGCGCAGCCCACCGGCCCACCGGCTCGGCCCAGTCCACTGGCTCTTGCCAGTCGTCCTCCTCCTCTCGCCAGGAGGACGAGAAGCGCGTGGCCGGCGCCCGCGACCACACGCCGGCCACCTCCTGCTTCCGCCGACGCCCTGGATGCGTCCACGAGTGCCACGCCGACCCCCACGTCCCCCTCTTTTCTCCCCACTCTTCCCGTGGCCCTCTCCCCCTCTCTAGCTCTCTCCCCATTTCCCTGCCGAGCGCAGCCGTCGTCGCCGACGAGGCTCTGGCCACCCAGTGGCCGCGCCACCATGTCCACTAGTCCTACCGCACCTCCAGGAGCTCAACGCACCAATCCACGCGCCTCCCCGTGCCCCCTAGCGACTAGCTCGACCTCACCCGAGCTCCGGCTGTCGCCAAACTCGTCGCCAGCGACATTTCCGGCCACCCCAGCTCCACCCACTGCCACCACTCGATGCGGCTTCCTCCCTGCATCACGTAGATAGTCTTCGCCGTCCTTTTGGTCGCCGGAGTGCAAATCCTGCGCTGCTCTGCCGCGTCTGGCCTCGCCGGCGGCTAGACGCCGGCGAGTTTGACTCTGTTTGAGCCCGTGTGGGCCCAGGTTGACTTCCCCCTGAGTCTATGACAGGTGGGGCCGACCTGCTAATTAGTTTAGGATAAGTTTTAACTAATTTTAATTAGTTTAGTCACTGACATGTGGGCCCAGGTCCCACCGACAGTTAATTAGCACTAACATAATTCTGTTAATTAGCTGAGACACCGACAGACAGGGCCCACCAGTCAGGTTTGACCTGGCCGACCCAGTTGACCCGCTGACGTCACACCTATGTCATGCTGACGCATTAATTCAATTACTGGAATTATTTGTCACATCCCTAGTTCTGGCCTGATCTAGGCTAGCTTCATGTGTGCATCATGTCTATATTTTTGAAACTTGAATTGAGGAATTTTGAAAGCCTCAAAAACTTAATGAAAAGAAGGGCAAAAACCCTAAAATCTCATTCATTGTTCCAAAATGCTCTTCTTAGATGTTTAATATTTTTGGCAAGGGTTTTGA
Organism: Triticum dicoccoides; assembly: GCF_002162155.2. Classification (NCBI taxonomy): domain Eukaryota; kingdom Viridiplantae; phylum Streptophyta; class Magnoliopsida; order Poales; family Poaceae; genus Triticum; species Triticum dicoccoides. Next base: position 321,965,072 of record NC_041388.1, read on the forward strand.
TCCAAACCAAAAATAATGAACATTTTAAAAGGATTTATTTTTGGGACTTTGAATTTAAATCATTAGCTATTTGAATTTGAATTATATTCATATAATTAGAATATAATTTCAAATACCCCTGAAATATTTTATGAGCTTTTGGAAAAGTCCATCTAGCAAAATAAAAATATTCAGAGGAGTTTTTGGCATTGTTTGAATTTGTTTAAATTCAAAACAATGGCAAAAGATATTAATAAAAGAAAAACAGAACAGAAATATAAAATAAAAAAGAGAGAAGCCCAGCCACTTACTTGGCGCCCACTTACCTGGCCCAGCTCCTCCAGCGGCCTAGCCCGCCACTGCTACCCCCCCTGTCGTCTTCCTCCCTCGCCAGAAGGACAGAGGCGAGGCGTGGCGAGCGCCGACGCCGCCCTGGCCACCTCTTGCTTACCTGCTCGCCGCTGGAGGCACCCGAGGGTGCCACGCACTCCCCTCGACCCCTTGCACCTCTCGCCACTCTCCCGTGTCTCTCCCTCCGTCCCTATCCCCCTCTGCTCCCTCTCTCTCCCGCGACCGAACGGAGCCCGTTGCCGCCGACCAGCGCTCGCGCGGCCACAGCCACCCCCTCGCTCCCTCTCCGCATCCCTGAGCTCCGTCCCGTCCCCATGGAGCTGCACACCGACGCACGCGACCAGAGGAGGCCCCAGTCGACCGGAGCGTCGTCGTCTTCATCCCCGGTGCCCGGAGATCGCCGCCGTAAATTCGCCGTCGCAGAAGCTTCCCCGAGCTCGCCGACCCCTCCGTTCAGTCCACTGTGAGCCCCTCTTCCTCTTCCCCCTTCTCTCAAGCTCGCGCTCATCCCCTAGCTTCTTTCTCCACCGCGGCCGAGAGTTTCTCGCCGTCGGCCATGGCGTGGCCGTGGCCACAGCCACCGCAGCTCGTTTCCGAGCCCACTGTGGTGCTCACCGCGATCTCAGGAGTCCGTAGCACGCCCCAGCTTCTCCTGCCATGCTCCCTAACACCGACCCCGAGCTCGCCCGAGCTCCGGCCGCCGCCGAGGTCGACGCCGTGCTCAACTCCAGCCACCTCCGCTCCAGCCGCCTCCACCACTGGAAGCGACACTCCCCCAGCTCCCCGTAGATGCTCCCCGCGCCCCAAACCATGGCCTGTAGCGCAATCCCGATGCGGATGCCGCCGCGATCTGAGGTCGCCGGCGGTTAAACACCGGCAGCTGACGTGGCGATGTCATTAAACGCTAATGACGCACTAACCAACCCCCTAGGCCACTGACTGTGGGCCCTACACCTGGTCAAACCCCAGTCAGCGCTGGGTTTGACCGGGATTAGTTCCTGTGTCACTAACGTGTGGACCCCACACGTCAGGTTTGACCCGGACCAGCCCTGTTGACCTGCTGACGTCATGCCGACGTCAGGCTGACGCAATAATGAATTACTGGAATTATTATAATTCAGGAAATTCCAGAAAATTGTATAAACTTCTAAAATTCATAGAAATTCAACCGTAACTCCAAATTAAATAATTTATATATGAAAAATTATCAGAAAAATTCAAGGAATCCATCTGTACCATTTTCATGCATGTTTAAACAATGTTTGTCCTCTGTTTTGGACAAAACAAATTAAGGGCATTTAAATAATCATATATGGAGTTGGAATTTGGATCATGTATTCAAACCAACTTCATTTAAATCATAGCTAAGTGCATTAGCCCAAAACACATTCATATTGCCATGTCATAGCATGCATCATATTGTCGCATTGCATTGATTGTGTTTTTCCTTGTTTGCCGATAATTGTCCCCTCTCGATAGACGTGTACCGGTGATGTGATCGATGACACCGACGAAGAGCTATATTATCTTCAGAAGTGCCAGGCAAGCAAAACCCCCTTGTTCATTCCAATAAAATCCCACTCTCTCGCTCCTGCTCTCTTTTACTGCATTAGGACAACAACGACATATTTGTTACTTGCTGCGGTAGCTGAACCCCTTTATCCTCTGCATGACCTGTCATTGCCACAGTAAATAGATGAAACCCACTAGCATGAGTAGGAGTTGTTTGAGCCCTGATGTGCCTACTCATTCATGCTTGTTTGTCATGCCTGCTACTGCTTAGAGTTGAGTTAGGTCTGATTCATCGGGGATGAATCAGAGGCGTGTGAACATGTCCTACTGTGTGTGAGCTAAGTGTGTGAACACGATTTGGTAAAGGTAGCGGTGAGAGGCCATGTAGGAGTACATGGTGGGTTGTCTCATTGCAGCCGTCCTCAGGAACTGAGTTCTGTGTTTGTGATCCATGACCAGCTACTACCACACATTGGAATGCTTAAGTGCCCCTCTCGACTTATTAATCAACATGATCTCTGTCCAGGAGTTGCAACTAGTTTCTGGTGTTTGTAGGTAGTGTTAGTAGTCTACCAAGTGGCACCCGGTACAGGTGGGCTTGGGACAGACTAGGCACAGTGGCCCGGTGTACCAAGTGGCACCCGGTTGGTGGGCTTGGGAACCCTGCACACATCATTTGGGGCCGTAAGCGACACCCCGGCCGGATCTCCTTGCGGATGGAACCCGAATAGGCGATAAACCTGGACTAGAGACTTGTTCGGTTAGTCAGGTCGTGGCCGACTCCCTCGCCCGGCTTCCGCTTGAAGGTTGCCGAGGTACATGACGTGTACAGGGCGGTAAGTGGCGAGAGCGTGTGTGAAGAAGTACACCCCTGCAGGGTTATCATTATCTATTCGAATAGCCAGATTCCTCGGATATGGAAACTTGGACCCCTTGTACAGTTCATAGACAAGTGAAAGTGGATACTCTAAAATACGCAAGATAAGCGTGAGTGCTATGGATGGCGTTCTCGTAGGGAGACGGGAGTGGATCCATAGTGGTGTATTGATATGGTGAATATGTGGACTCGTGTGCGCCACCTCAAAAGAGTTACATTGCAGTCGTAGTCTAGGATAGCCACCGAGTCAAAGCTGGCTTGCTGCAGTCAAACTCCACCATCCCCTTTGTTGATAATGATGCATTTGTAGTTAGTTCTGATGTAAGTCTTGCTGGGTACATTTGTACTCACGTTGCTTAATTTATGTTTTTGCAGAGAGACTTCAGTCTCACTAGTAGTTCCACGTGGACTTCGACGTTTAGCTTGTTACCTCAGCTACGATCTTGTGCCCTCGGCAGGATCTGGTAGATAGTCAGGCTTTCAGCCTTTTTCATTTATAGATGTCTGTACTCAGACATGATAGCTTCCGCTTGTGCTTTGACTTGTATGCTCTGATTGTTGGGTCATGAGACCCATGTTTGTAATTTCTCGCTCCTCGGAGCCTATTGAAATAAATACTTGAGTCATAGAGTCATGTTGTGATGCCATGTTGTGTTTGCACATATCGAGCATATTGTGTGTATGTTATTGAAATGCTTGGTATGTGTGGGATCTGGCTATCTAGTTGTTTATCCTTAGTAGCCTCTCTTACCGGGAAATGTCTCCTAGTGTTTCCACTGAGCCATGGTAGCTTGCTACTGCTCCGGAACACTTAGGCTGGCCGGCATGTGTCCTTCTTCGTTCCTGTGTCTGTCCCTTCGGGGAAATGTCACGCGATGAATACCGGAGTCCTGTTAGCCCGCTACAGCCCGGTTCACCGGAGTCCTGCTAGCCCAGTGCTACAGCCTAGATTCACTCGCTGATGACCGACACGTTCGATGCTGGGTCATGGATGCCTGTCCCTGTAAGTTTGTGCCACTTTGGGTTTACGACTAGCCATGTCAGCCCGGGCTCCTTATCATATGGATGCTAGCGACACTATCATATACGTGTGCCAAAAGGCGCAAACGGTCCCGGGCAAAGGTAAGGCGACACCCGTGGAATACCGTGCGTGAGGCCGCAAAGTGATATGAGGTGTTACATGCTAGATCGATGTGGCATTGAGTCGTGGTCCTGACAGCGTTGGTATCAGAGCTTGACTGCCTGTAGGATTACCAAGCCAAACTGGTCGAAGTTGAGTCTAGAAATGCTTTAGTTATATAAGGGAATTGATTATGGGATGGAACGTAAGGCTCTTTTTACTCCTTATACCTTATGCCCTTCTGATCTGAGTCATCTTATCTTTCCTACGGGGATTAAGAACTAGGCTATCTTTTCTTTCTATCAGGATCACGTGTTACTAATCCGTAGACTTATAAGATTGTTGGATTTAAGCTTGAGTTCAGTTTCTACTACTTCTGTACGTTAACTGTTGATCTCGAAACCTTGATATTGTGCTTCCGAGTGGTTATGCCACCATTTTTGTGAATGTCTCAAATCTTTTCTGAGCATTTACAACCGTTATGCTGTCCGAGTCATCCCAGGTTTCTAAATAGTTTGAAGCAATTTGCAAATTCCTTCCTCCCGTTTCGATGTTTCTTTGGGCCAGATTAACCACACTAATCGGTGAGTTGAGGTACTTTATTGCCTTGACATATATGTTGGAGCTGGTATTATGACCCTAGGTGTCTTAGGGGATCATCTAGTAATTTAGCCATGATTTGTGTCCCAGTGTGATGATTCTGGCCTTTATCCTCGAAAGCATCCCGTGATGCCACTTAGTAGTAGGTATTCTACTCCTGGGTTTTGAACCTGAGATTCACCCTACTTGCTTCATGCTGATAGTTTTGCTCGTTCCTTTAGGTTATTAGTAACCCTTGCATTAGTCCTCGATGTTCGTGGTATTTCCTTCTTCCAAATACTATGAACCATTTATGGCAGATGTTCCTCGCTGATCAAAAAATCACAATCAGAGTGCTCTCGATGGGTTCTCGATTCTATATTGTGACTCTACCAGTTCTACCTTTCTGCATGGGTTATCCGGAAGAAATATGTTGAATTCGTTCGACATGCTAGTCCATGCATCCACAACTTGGAAAATCATATGTTCCTTTGAGTTGTCCCTCTTTAGTTGTTTTCTGGCCCTCGTCTATCAATTGATAGTCAAGAGTATGCGTGCAATCGTTCATCGATACCTATTACTCTTGTGGTCCATCAAGCCATTCTATTCCAGAATGACTAGGAGAAATGAACTCCAGTACCTCATCCATATCTAGGATTGGGTCAAGGTAGTCATGCTCCGCAGATCAAAATGCCAGCCCAGCTTTTGATTCTATTCTACCCTGAAGTATTACCGTCTTTATGTCAGGATTTTCATGAGGATTGCACCGGCTCTTGTGAATTCTTGATGTAGTGATACTTCTCGCCATCATTATTCATCCCTCGGTTCCGTGTTGTCGCAACCGGAATGCCGACGAGTGAATCGTGATGTGTGAATTCAATACTCCTAGCAACCTTGTTGCTTGGTAGTTAATGGACAATAACCTCATTCTTAGCATGTTGATTTTTGAATCATCGCCCTAAGGTTGATTGTGCTACCTAGTCCTTATTTCCTGGTGCACTCTTTGATTGATGAGTTAGGATTTTGTCAAGTCCTCGCTCATTTGATCATATCATCTTGCCCTGAAAAGAAAGATTGCTCTCGAGCTTAGTAACATTCCGGTGGTTCGTGATTTTCCGAATATCTTCTCGGAAGTATTACCAGGTTGTCACCTGACCGCTATGTTGAGCTCGTGATCAAGTTGGTTTCTTGTAAACCACCCCCTTCCCCAAAAATCGGTGTTAGATATCCCTGAGCTAGTTGGTTAAGCTAGACAACAACTTGGAGAGTTGGAAGATAAAAGCTTGCCTAACTTAGTTCGTTCCAAAGGGATATTCTTGTGTAGTGTGTGTTGAAGAAAGATGATATCTTCATCGATTGGTCCCTGTGATCAGTTGCTGGACCTATTGTCTTATCAATCCTTTGATTTGAGTGTGGGCTATCGTCAATCAAATCAGTACCAACGATGCTCGTAATGTTGTCTTACTCGTGGTTGATCCCTCGAGCATATACCATTACATCTTTTGGTCTGACCAATACTATCACCGTGTTCACATGATGGTGGAAGTCCAGTGATATGGAAATTCCGATGAGTTGTTGTTGAGCCCATCAGCAGCATTTTGTCTCCCCCATGATTCATGTTGAACATCAACCTAGTGTTGGAAACTTTTATAGGCATTTTCCTCATGCCCCGTTCATGAAGTATATGTTTGGATGAAAGAAGTGACTTCCTTTGATTCATGTGCATTTGATGTAAGTTGCCGCCGTGAGTTCGAGAAAGTCTATTTTTGTTTCCTCTAGAATCATCCCAAGTCAGCCATGCACGTGCAAAGTATTCTGTGGTCTGTTAGACTGATCATCTTCGTTCCATATGAATTCTGTAACACACCAAGCCACTGACTGATTTGTTCAAGGAGAAGGAGTATCTTCTTAAGAGCTAATCCGGACTTATGAAAGAACTTCGATATCCTCGCTGATGGTTCCCAACCAGAACTCGGTAGTGTTTTATTGTAAGACTACCATGTGGGCATGCTTGTCTGGGACAACGTGTTCACATGTTTGTAGCAGAACCAGCTCATGTTTTGGAGCTTGCTATCGTAGTTCATTTCCCGAGAATCTCGCAACGTCATCTCGTCGATTTGTGTTGCAAACTTTCATTTTTCTTCCTAGACTCGATGAGTCTGGAATGTCCTGACACCAACCAGATCTGAATCTCAGGCAGATATGATGGTTGGAACATTTCCCAAGAACTATAATATTGGTCCCTCGATAGCCGGTAAGGTGGATGTCATGGCCAACACACCCAGCCGGAAGACCTATTATTGTAGTATCTTGATTGAAGAAGTTGGCCACCTCCCCATAAGGATTTCGTAGGATTTACCCCCGTAACTGTTCCTTATGGATTGTATTGCTCCCGAAGTCCGACCTTTTACTTGATGTTCTAGTTATCAAACCATATCTATGAATGGGATACGCTAGCACATCAAGGAGAACATTAGAAGCGGAGTGCTAAATGTCTCTCGGTCGATCATCCAGATTTTATTTCCTTGGCCTCGCTAAGGTGAAATCTGAGAAAGTGTTATCTTCCTTTGCATCTGCATCATCCATCGTCATTAATCATGGTAGCAAGTTGTGTTGCCAGGATCCTTGACACGGATGTTGGTAAAACCTTGATGAATATGGAAATGCTCAAGTTCTTGAGAGCACGCACAAGCGCTACGTGTTATCATTGGCACTAACTGGGATTCCTCTCAGTTTCCTCGGCAATGCTATGACCTTTTCAAACAGTGAATTCACTCTCTATTGTTGGGTTCTTCCCCAGTTACCAGAATCATTCCCAGCATTTACATTTTGTTCCCATCTTGCACCGCCAATGTGCCATTCTACCATGGGTCTCTTCCATTTCCGGTGGTAAGCAAATTCATCCATTACGTTGTCTTCAAGAAGGTAATCCACATCATCCAAGTCCGAGTATGCCATTCTACCGACCCCCGCCAATCGATTGCTGTGATTTGCCTTAGGCTGATATAGAGAGTCTCAATGATCTCTATATCAAAGGTAATTCTTTTTGCCACTTAAGGTAATAATCTACGAATCACCCTCCTCCAGGATGTTTCGTCGTGGTATCATGGCAATTCAACTCCTCGCTACGTTGACAATCGTTTACCACCTTCTTAGGTGTGGAATTGTTGTCTACCTAGTGAACCTCGTCATCTGCTCCACTCCATCCCTCTAGAGGTATGCTTCGTCTCTCAGCTCGAGAGATGTTGCTATGTCACATTCCGTGAGTTAATCCTGAGTTGTTCGATCTTCGAGAAGATCGACCCTTCTAGAGTCTCCTTCTTCTCTCCATGTCATGTTGGCAGGATTTCTCAGAGCAAGACTTCAAGACAATGATGGTGATCGAATCAATGTTCTTATGAAGGGCAACCTGGATCGTGAAGATTGTGTTAGGTTGCGTTCCCCATCGTCTTACCCTACACTTGAATCTCGGGTCGAGATTCTTGTTTAGTGGGGGTGAGTTGTCACATCCCTAGTTCTGGCCTGATCTAGGCTAGCTTCATGTGTGCATCATGTCTATATTTTTGAAACTTGAATTGAGGAATTTTGAAAGCCTCAAAAACTTAATTAAAAGAAGGGCAAAAACCCTAAAATCTCATTCATTGTTCCAAAATGCTCTTCTTAGATGTTTAATATTTTTGGCAAGGGTTTTGATCCAAACCAAAAATAATGAACATTTTAAAAGGATTTACTTTTGGGACTTTGAATTTAAATCATTAGCTATTTGAATTTGAATTATATTCATATAATTAGAATATAATTTCAAATACCCCTGAAATATTTTATGAGCTTTTGGAAAAGTCCATCTAGCAAAATAAAAATATTCAGAGGAGTTTTTGGCATTGTTTGAATTTGTTTAAATTCAAAACAATGGCAAAAGATATTACTAAAAGAAAAACAGAACAGAAATATAAAATAAAAAAGAGAGAAGCCCAGCCACTTACCTGGCGCCCACTTACCTGGCCCAGCTCCTCCAGCGGCCCAGCCCGCCACCGCTACCCCCCCTGTCGTCTTCCTCCCTCGCCAGAAGGACAGAGGCGAGGCGTGGCGAGCGCCGACGCCGCCCTGGCCACCTCCTGCTTACCTGCTCACTGCTGGAGGCACCCGAGGGTGCCACGCACTCCCCTCGACCCCTTGCACCTCTCGCCACTCTCCCGTGTCTCTCCCTCCGTCCCTATCCCCCTCTGCTCCCTCTCTCTCCTGCGACCGAACGGAGCCCGTCGCCGCCGACCAGCGCTCGCGCGGCCACAGCCACCCCCTCGCTCCCTCTCCGCATCCCTGAGCTCCGTCCCGTCCCCATGGAGCTGCACACCGACGCACGCGACCAGAGGAGGCCCCAGTCGATCGGAGCGTCGTCGTCTTCATCCCCGGTGCCCGGAGATCGCCGCCGTAAATTTGCCGTCGCAGAAGCTTCCCCGAGCTCGCCGACCCCTCCGTTCAGTCCACTGTGAGCCCCTCTTCCTCTTCCCCCTTCTCTCAAGCTCGCGCTCATCCCCTAGCTTCTTTCTCCACCGCGGCCGAGAGTTTCTCGCCGCCGGCCATGGCGTGGCCGTGGCCACAACCACCGCAGCTCGTTTCCGAGCCCACTGTGGTGCTCACCGTGATCTCAGGCGTCCGTAGCACGCCCCAGCTTCTCCTGCCGTGCTCCCTAACACCGACCCCGAGCTCGCCCGAGCTCCGGCCGCCGCCGAGGTCGACGCCGTGCTCAACTCCGGCCACCTCCGCTCCAGCCGCCTCCACCACTGGAAGCGGCACTCCACCAGCTCCCCGTAGATGCTCCCCGCGCCCCAAACCATGGCCTGTAGCGCAATCCCGATGCGGACGCCGCCGCGATCTGAGGTCGCCGGCGGTTAAACGCCGGCAGCTGACGTGGCGATGTCATTAAACGCTAATGACGCACTAACCAACCCCCTAGGCCACTGACTGTGGGCCCTACACCTGGTCAAACCCCAGTCAGCGCTGGGTTTGACCGGGATTAGTTCCTGTGTCACTGACGTGTGGACCCCACACGTCAGGTTTGACCCGGACCAGCCCTGTTGACCTGCTGACGTCATGCCGACGTCAGGCTGACGCAATAATGAATTACTGGAATTATTATAATTCAGGAAATTCCAGAAAATTGTATAAACTTCTAAAATTCATAGAAATTCAACCGTAACTCCAAATTAAATAATTTATATATGAAAAATTATCAGAAAAATTCAAGGAATCCATCTGTACCATTTTCATGCATGTTTAAACAATGTTTGTCCTCTGTTTTGGACAAAACAAATTAAGGGCATTTAAATAATCATATATGGAGTTGGAATTTGGATCATGTATTCAAACCAACTTCATTTAAATCATAACTAAGTGCATTAGCCCAAAACACATTCATATTGCCATGTCATAGCATGCATCATATTATCGCATTGCATTGATTGTGTTTTTCCTTGTTTGCCGGTAATTGTCCCCTCTCGATAGACGTGTACCGGCGATGTGATCGATGACACCGACGAAGAGCTATATTATCTTCAGAAGTGCCAGGCAAGCAAAACCCCCTTGTTCATTCCGATAAAATCCCACTCTCTCGCTCCTGCTCTCTTTTACTGCATTAGGACAACAACGACATATTTGTTACTTGCCGCGGTAGCTGAACCCCTTTATCCTTTGCATGACCTGTCATTGCCACAGTAAATAGATGAAACCCACTAGCATGAGTAGGAGTTGTTTGAGCCCTGATGTGCCTACTCATTCATGCTTGTTTGTCATGCCTGCTACTGCTTAGAGTTGAGTCAGGTCTGATTCATCGGGGATGAATCAGAGGCGTGTGAACATGTCCTACTGTGTGTGAGCTAAGTGTGTGAACACGATTTGGTAAAGGTAGCGGTGAGAGGCCATGTAGGAGTACATGGTGGGTTGTCTCATTGCAGCCGTCCTCAGGAACTGAGTTCTGTGTTTGTGATCCATGACCAGCTACTACCACACATTGGAAT
>NC_041388.1:321975950-321986080 GCF_002162155.2 Triticum dicoccoides
TAGGGAGACGGGAGTGGATCCATAGTGGTGTATTGATATGGTGAATATGTGGACTCGTGTGCGCCACCTCAAAAGAGTTACATTGCAGTCGTAGTCTAGGATAGCCACCGAGTCAAAGCTGGCTTGCTGCAGTCAAACTCCACCATCCCCTTTGTTGATAATGATGCATTTGTAGTTAGTTCTGATGTAAGTCTTGCTGGGTACATTTGTACTCACGTTGCTTAATTTATGTTTTTGCAGAGAGACTTCAGTCTCACTAGTAGTTCCACGTGGACTTCGACGTTTAGCTTGTTACCTCAGCTACGATCTTGTGCCCTCGGCAGGATCTGGTAGATAGTCAGGCTTTCAGCCTTTTTCATTTATAGATGTCTGTACTCAGACATGATAGCTTCCGCTTGTGCTTTGACTTGTATGCTCTGATTGTTGGGTCATGAGACCCATGTTTGTAATTTCTCGCTCCTCGGAGCCTATTGAAATAAATACTTGAGTCATAGAGTCATGTTGTGATGCCATGTTGTGTTTGCACATATCGAGCATATTGTGTGTATGTTATTGAAATGCTTGGTATGTGTGGGATCTGGCTATCTAGTTGTTTATCCTTAGTAGCCTCTCTTACCGGGAAATGTCTCCTAGTGTTTCCACTGAGCCATGGTAGCTTGCTACTGCTCCGGAACACTTAGGCTGGCCGGCATGTGTCCTTCTTCGTTCCTGTGTCTGTCCCTTCGGGGAAATGTCACGCGATGAATACCGGAGTCCTGTTAGCCCGCTACAGCCCGGTTCACCGGAGTCCTGCTAGCCCAGTGCTACAGCCTGGATTCACTCGCTGATGACCGACACGTTCGATGCTGGGTCATGGATGCATGTCCCTGTAAGTTTGTGCCACTTTGGGTTTACGACTAGCCATGTCAGCTCGGGCTCCTTATCATATGGATGCTAGCGACACTATCATATACGTGTGCCAAAAGGCGCAAACGGTCCTGGGCAAAGGTAAGGCGATACCCGTGGAATACCGTGCGTGAGGCCGCAAAGTGATATGAGGTGTTACATGCTAGATCGATGTGGCATTGAGTCGGGGTCCTGACATTATTCTTATATAGGAAATTCCAAAAAATAGCCAAAACTTCTAAAAAATCATTGAAAATCAACCATAGCTCCAAATCAAACAAGTTATATATGAAAAATGATCAGAAAAATTCAATCTATCCATCTGTAATGGTTTGATGCATGACAAAACAAGTTAACCTTGTTGTTTAAGCAGAATAAGATAATGCACTAATAAGGCTATGTTAAATGAGCTAACATTTGAATCTTTGATTCAAATGAGTTCATCCCCTTCTGTTTAGCTTGCATTAGGCCAAGACACTTTCATCTTGCCATGTCATAGCATGCATCATATTGTTGCATATTGTCATGTGTTGATTATGTTCGGTGTGCCTTTTGTGGTAGGTTCTGCCTCCGAGGATAACCCCGGGTATCCGTCTGAAGGGCAGTACCCTACTACCACTACATCAGGCAAGCAACCCATTGATCATTCCGATACAAACCCATGTTCTCGCTTCTGCTCTTGTTTACTGCATTAAGACAAAGTGATTCAAACTGCTGTGTGCTACGGTAGTTGAACCCTTATCCTCTGCATGACCTGTCATTGCCACAGTAACTAGATGAAACCCACTAGCATGTGTAGGAGTTGATTGAGCCATGTATGTGTTTCCTACCTTGCTATGCCTGCTATGCTTAGAGTTGTGTCAGGTCTGGTCCATCTGGGTGATGGGCTAGAGTGAAATGATTATATCGGTAATGTGAGGGATGTGTTGAACATGATTTGGTAAAGGTATCGATGAGAGGCCATGTAGGAGTACATGGTGGGTTGTTTCATTGAGGCCGTCCATAAGAACTGAGATCTGTATGTGTGATTTAAGATGCAGTTACTACCATACATTGGGCCCGAAACCAATGGATCCTCTCGGCTTCTTAATCACCCTAGTACTTTGTCCAGGAGTTGCAAATAGTTTCTGGTGTTTGTAGGTTATGTGTTGGCGGCCGTGCGTAGCGCTGACCCTAGGGGTGGGCTATGTTGCGGTAGATACACCGTGGCACGGTGTACCGAGTCACCCGTTTGGTGTCTCGGGAACCCTGTTCACATTGTTCGGGGCCGTATGTGGAAACCTCGGTCGGACTCCCTGCGGATGGAACCTGGATAGGCGATAAACCTGGACTAGAGGCTTGAGTGCTTTGGGTAGGCCGTGGCTGACACCCTTGTTGGGCTCTGCTTGAAGGTTGCCGAGTACATGTCGTGTAAACGGCGGTAAGTGGTGAAAGCGTGTATGAAGAAGTACACCCCTGCAGGGTATAAACTATTCGAATAGCCGCGTCCACGGTAAAGGACTACTTGGTTGCCTATACAGTTTATAGACAAGTTAATGGTTACTACTAAAAGACTCAAGATAAGTGTGAGTACCGAGGATAGCCCTCTCATAGGATGACGAGGGAGGATCCCCGGTGGAGAATTGTGTTGGTGAGTAGTGGACTCGTGTGCGAAAACTATTTTTACTAGAGAAGTTCTGTAGGATAGCTTAGCCAAGAGTCAAAGCTGGCTTGCTGCAATAACCCCACCACCTTCTTGAGAATGAGCATGTATAGTAGGATCTGATGTAAGACTTGCTGAGTACCTTTGTACTCATGTTTGCTTAATTACTGTTTTCAGACGACAACACCGCCCCCTCCGATGGGTTTTATGTAGACCTTGATGTCGACGAGTGACTAGCCACCCAGGTGGTGATCCTGGCCATGGAGGGCCCTATGTAGATAGACAGGCTTCGATAAGCCTTCTTGCTTTCTAGTGTCTGTACTCAGACTATTTGCTTTCGCATGTGCTTGTATGCTTGTATGACTTGAGTGTCGGGTCATGTGACCCCTACCTGTATGAACATGTTATGTATGGCTCTCTGGAGCCTTTAAATAAAGTACTTGAGTTGTAGAGTTTTGTTGTGATACCATGTTGTATGTACTCATATCGGGCATATTGTGTGTATGATTGAAATGCTTGGTATGAGTGGGATCCGACAATCTAGTTGTTTATCCTTGGCAGCCTTTCTTATGGGGAAATGTAGTCTAGTGTTCCTCGAGCCATAGTAGTCCGCTACATCCCGGTTCACCGGAGTCCTGCTAGCCCAGCACTACTGCTTAGGACACTTGACTGGCCGGCATGTGTTTCTCTTCGTTCCTATGTTTGTCCCTTCGGGGAAATGTCACGCGGTGACATCCGGAGTCCTGCCTAGCCTGCTATAGCCCGGGTTCCCCGGAGTCCTGTTAGCCCAGTGCTACAGCCCGGATTCACTCGCTGATGACCGACATGCTCGATGTGATTCATGTATGCCTGTCTCCATAGGTCTGCGCCGCTTTAGGTTCACGACTAGCCATGTCGGCCCGGGTTCTCTGTCATATGGATGCTAGCGACACTATCATATACGTGAGCCAAAAGGCACAAATGGTCCCGGGCCATGGTAAGGCGACACCCGTGGGGATACCATACGTGAGGCTGCAATGTGATATGAGGTGTTACCGGCTAGATCAATGTGACTTGGAATCGGGGTCCTGACCGCGTTGGTATCAGAGCCGGATTGCCTGTAGGTTCGTTGAGCCAAACTGGTCGATGTCGAGTCTAGAAATGCTTTAGTTATATGTAGGGGAATTGATTGTGGGAGGGAACGTAATGCTCTGTTACTCCTTTACCTTATGCCCTCTGATCTGAGTCATTCTCTTCTCATTCAACGTGGGTTAAGGACTAGGCTCTCTTCTTCTGTCAGGTTCACGTGTTACTAATCCGTAGTAGCTTATAGGATTGTTGTTACAAGCCCCAGTTCAGTTTCTACTATTTCTAGTATGTTGCTAATTGAATCAGAACCTTGATATGATGTTGTTGAGTGGTATTGCAAACTGTTGTGGATGTCTCAAATCTTTTTCTGAGCATTTACAGCTGTTATGCTGTCCAATTTTCCCTAGAAATTCTAATGTCTTTGCATTGTGGTTGTGCTTTCAGATGGCCAACCGTGCTCAAAACCAAGTGGTTCGCCTGACCCGGTGCCTCGACGTGCCCGGTCATATTGCTATGTTAGTCCGGGTAATGACCGAGACGGGTTACCGTTGGTATCCCGAATACACTGTCGAAGAGCAATTCCGAGATTTCAACCAGAGCCAGTACCTCTGTACCGTCAGGATATATCCCTCTTATCCTGGAGCCACTGAGCCCCTTCACTGTTCCTATGGACTCGGGGTTACTGTTGAGATGGCTGTGCAGGATGCTGCCTATTCCATGATGACCATCACGCGAGTCCGGACTGGCCTGCTTCGGAACACCGACTTCCGTTATATGCCAGCTTCACTTCCGGGAGCGCAAGGGTATCTCCAGGCCATTTATGCTGACCCCACACATGAGGAGTCACTACTCCGCACCACTGCCGAGATGCTCGAGGATAAGGACCGCGAAAATCGGGCCTTGCGTATGGAGCTTTTTAACTCTCGTGCTGATCACTGGGCCACATTGACTCGGTTTGCACCGGCGGTACAAGCAGGATACATGGATCTGAGGGATCTGTACCCTGTACGGTATGGATTGCCGGATAGTATGGAGTGGCGCGATGTGGGAGGCATCACCCCACCTCGTGGTCCCCGTCTGCCACCACCTGTGGGGCCAAGGCCACATCCGAGTCCCTTTGGTCCGCAGGCTCCGCGGGACCGTCTGTTCCCAGATGAACATGTTCCACTTCTAGGTTTTGGTGGTGACTTCTATGAGGATTACTACGGAGCCGTCTGAGCTAGTAGTAGTTCCACTAGTATTGTAGTAGTTGTATTCTCCACAGTCCTGCGTGACTATGGGATACGACTTGGTGTGTATCACGCTTCGGAGGTAAGGAAAATAATGTATAGGAGCTTGGAATGCCTCCGATGAGATGTAATGTCTTTCACCATAGTTGTACACTACTAGGGAAAAGCCTAGCAGCAACGCGGGTTTTCGGCCTTTTAGTAGAGCGAGGGCCGGCGCTACTAATAAGGCGCTACAGCTAACGTATAGCAGTAGCGCTGGTCCACCCGCGCTACTACTACACAAGTGTTACAGCAGCGCGCTTAAAGGAACCTCGCTGCTGCTAATAGCTATAGCGCGCTTCCCCTATGCGCGCTACTGCTACAACCATGCTGCTGCTAACTTTTCTCCACTCACTACTGCTAATTTTAGTTGTTTTTTTTTTTGGCATATTTGTTTTGTATTTGAACAGGCTTTATAGAAGAATCTTTAGCACATACAAATGTCATCATGATACACATACAAATGCCTACGAGACCACAAATGTAATCATAGCATATACATACAAATAGTCTTGTCATAATCATCATCCAACACAAAGTGGTATCTTGTCATCATCTCGAAAATAGCGATACATGCAAGTATCGAATACTTGCAACTACAACGCCATCCATCTAAACAAAGGTATACGCGAGAAGAGCTATCACTATGAGTGAGAGCGGAACTATGCAGTACATGAGATGGTGGTTACAAGTCCTCTCTCGCGCTAGCGTGAACCTCAAGTAACTAGCTTCTCCTTCTTGTCTGCTTTTGAAGCCTTTATGGCTGGCGTCCGAGAACCCATTCACTTGCGCCTGACACTCATTCCACTCATTGTACACCCCTGGAACCTTCCCTTTGTACACGACATAGCAGTTCTATCTCGCCATCAAGAAACTAGGTACCTGTTAGAGATGCATGTTCATGAAGAGGATGTACAATCATATATATATGCAACAAAATATACTAGAGAACACCGAAAAAGAAAGAGTTAGCAACTAGATGCAACATACAGTACGCAAATTAATTGACTAGAGGTACGCAGGTCATCGTACGCAAACTAACAAAGTAGCATTACGCAAGTTCGGCAGGGATCATGGACATCACAAAGTTGCATCGCTACAAATAGTATACAAGTTCAACCGACACATATCATCATCATCGGCATCATAAATCACTAGAAGTTCCATCCTTCCATATCATCGAGGATGGACCCTAGCTTCTTGAACGTCGTGAGGTCTAGACGTTGCATGCCTATGCGAGTTCGGACGTCAGCTCGCGATATAGGGCCGTGGTGGAACATCCCCTTCTCATCGACGACTTCTTTCATGATGATCGTCGCAATGTCGCTTTGGATGCGAAAGAAGTCATCTCTAAGTTTATAATCCGCTTCTCCATGACATTCTAGCCACTTGTGGATATGCTCATCATTTCTGCTTCTCATGCGAAGCTTTTGGTGATCCGTGTTGAACTGAATCATGAGATGGAGGATGTACAATCCATCCTTCTTGCTTGGTTTTGGGACTTGGATGCAGGAGAAGTTAGTTTTATGCGCGAAACCCATCTTCTTGTTCCTTTGTTTCCTGATCTGCATGTGGCCACCTCTAAAGCTGAAGCCTTGGAGAGCATCATCTAGAATATTCATTATGTGGGTGTAGTCTTTTTTCTCGTAGTCTCTGGAAGGGTCAAAATACACGGCGTGGGAGACTTGCGGATAAAGAACGATAAGGACGGCGCGCCCGTTGCTGCGGGGAAAAGACACCTCAAATTATTCCCCATAGAGAGAGAAGGAATGATTGAAATGTATGAAAGGGTTGTTCAAAACTGACTTACTTTGGATGATAAGGCACAAGGACAAATTTCCAGTCCTTATTTTGTACCATGAACTTTTGGAGGTAGTCCCTAGCAGTTTCACGCTCAAAGTCGCCGAGACTCAAGAAAGACTCATGCATGTAGTACGGATCCGCCACACAGATTTGCGAGACTTCTTCACTGTTCATGACAAAGCTCATATGTAGCGCAAAAAGGCGGACGATTGTAAAATCGAGCCGCCTTGTCAGAAACATCTCAAAGATATGGTCAAACCACAGGAAGAACACCTCCGCGGGCCGTGTCTCGACGTAGCACTTCCCCTCAGGCACACGAGCCACGTATGTCGGATATCCTGGATCCTTTGAGGCTAGTAGGCTTTTCTCAGTCGACAGCACATGGTCGTGCAGTCTCCTGAGATCCCCTGATAGTGCCTCCAGCGGTTTCGGCGGTAGCATCGGCTCGCCCGTGAGATGGAACATGGCCGCACCTTTCACGGGTACACGCTCTTCAGAATGCATCGTTTGGGTGCTATGTGCTCTGGCTTGTTTGGAGGCAGCTATCTTCCCCGATCTCTTTCTCTCCTTTTTCTTGGGCACACCTTCTAGACCCTTCCTTAACCCCTGCCCCAGTGTTCCCGAGCTAAGTACTGTATGACCCTCACGCTGGGATAGTTGAGCCTGTGTTGAGGCGGCATCTTCAGGCGTGTCCTGTGAGGATTTCATGAAGAGAGACTTTTTGCAATCCCTGCTACGACCTTCCTGCCCGGGCATATCATCCATATCCTCATTAGCAAGCTGATAACCCGATTCGTCATATGGTTGACTCATCAATTCTATGTCACAGTCATACGCGTTTGTATTGAGGAAATCCATAGGGTCGACCTCCGTCTCATCATCCATTCTCTATTCTATAGGACAAATTACATCAGCCAGCACTATTGCACCCCCTTCATCATGTCGTCCGCCGCTCTCACCCGGCACTACAGGAGCTGGTAATTGCATAGGCAGGGTGGTGGTCTCCGCACATGCTTGTTGATGTGTGGTTATTGGTGTGCTCTCGGCCGGCTCCAGACGAATAAGATTCTTTGGCCATAGCAGCACCCAACCCTTGCAGCTTCCAATCCGCGGCGGGGTCTCGTCGTCCGCTCCCACATGCTGTACTGGAGGAGGCTAAATCCTCGTGCCTCGATTTCACACTGGACAAGCTAACCCTGAAGTGCCCAGCAGGTATCGGCTGGTTGTGGAACGTGGGTTGCAAGGGGTCCATTACCATCCCCTTTCCCACGTCCACCTTCTGGCCTTTGATCAAGTAGAGTATGGTGCACGGGGTTTCTTTCGCCTGCAAACACATATGTCTGTGGCATAAAACATCCGAAAGGCAACAAAAATGGAATATTATATATATGGTGGTGCGACATGTAATTACCGTGATGGCGTCGAGCTCAGCCAAAGACAAAGGCCCACCGAGCGCGCCAGAGACTAAGGACGGGCTGCTATGAGCGGGAGCGGCTGCGAGAGGAGGCCCAGTTGCGTGGGCAAGTGATGGTGCGATGATGTTGTTGTTCATGGAGTTGCTCCCGTTGAAACTGGGCAACGGGAAATCATGTACCGTCTTGTCTGGATTTTCCTTCATCCAGTTGATGATAACCGGAACCAAGTTAGTAGCGAAATCATTTCTGCAGGCAGTTATAGCTGCATTGACTGCCTGCTGTAACAACTCATATTTGTCCTCGGCTGCTTTTTTCGCGTCCTCAGCTGCTTTTTTCTCGACCGCAAGCTTCACCTTCGCGTTGATGTCCGCCTGACTAAACTTCTTTTTCTGCTTCTTGGCCTCCGGGCCCTCTTTGTAAAACACCTTCCATGTGGCGCCATCTCCAGCACCGTGCACACGACCATATTGCGGCCGCTGGCCCAAAGGGAGTCCCTTAAGTTCGTTCAAGGCCCGGTTGAGAGGGGTGTCCCACTTGGGCCTCATCGAAGAAGTAGTGTTTTCGGCTGCAAGCTGGTGTTGCTTCTCCAGTAGTCTAATCAATTTCCTCGTGATCTTGTCCGTGTAAAAAACCTTTTTCTCCTTGTCCCACTTGTAGCGGGCCCTGATGAAGTCATGCTCCAAGGGGTTGGTGAACTTCGCGAAGGGGTCTGGGAGACCCGCGGCTTCACGTTCCGCATCCTCCTTATCCCATATGGGCCTTTTACCAAGGTAGCCACGGCTTCCGAGGCGATGCTTCCCCGTGTTCCTTTGCTGAAGGCTCTTGAATTTCGCAGCCTTAGCCTTGGCGTCCTCGGTAGCGCAAGTGTCCTTGAACTTTTCGAACTCCTCTTCCGTAAGTGTTGGATTTTCCTCCAGAATCTTGGACAGGGGTTCCTCAGCCTCAATAGCTCGTTTCACCCTCGATTTCCAGGAGGCCAAATCATTGCTGAACATGCCCATGGCGTGATTATTAATCTTTTTCATCTTCGGATCATCCCACGGTTGTTCTATGTTATCATCCCGATCGGGGAACTTGAATCTCTTGTGCAACTTTGTTAGGAGCAACTACATCAAATGTTCTTTACTCCTTAAGTCATCGTCATTGATGCTCGCGCATTCCCGTAGGATGCATCCTACTTGGTTCCCATAGCACTTGCGAGGTTCTTCCGGCTCTAACGGCTCAAACTTGCCAGGTGCCATCTTTGTGATCACAAGTCATCCAATCCCTAGTTTGTTAGGTTTTCGTATCCTCTGCTTCTTATGCCTCTTTTCGGTACCGGCATCGGCGCCGATATCTTCCCCGGCGGTACCTTCCCCACCGGTCTCGGCGCCGCCATCGGTGCTGGCGCCGTCGGTGTCGGTGTCGGCGTCAGTACCATCATCGAGGCGGACCTGCAAACCTTGCTTAGCAGTCAAAAAGTCGAGGTAGTATTGTTCACCCTCATAATCCATCTCGTCTGCATCTTGGTCAGAAGGCCCAGTTTCTTTGTTGTTCGACATGTTTCCTATGATTAAGTGTCCTCATTTATTTCTAAAAGTGTGAATAAATGAGAAATGAGATAAAAAAGAAATCTATGTGCCAGCACTCGATATGCCAACTATGTAGCACAAATCATGCCTTTATTCACGGGAAATTTCGGCATGACCTTTGCTAAAAAATGGACATATCGAGCGCCTGAAATTCACCGGAACGGAAATGAATCAACATTCCGGCATAACATAGGCAACTCGGATCATTTACCAAAACATGACATGTCCAAAACATGACATATCCACATATCACATGTCCAGTTCAAATTTGCATATAAATTCAGCAAATTTTGAAACCTATCTAAATTCATAACTAAATAGATAACCTAATTAACATAACTAAAACCTAAGTAAATTAACCCTAGCTAGCAGAGAGAGGGGGGGGTTATAGAGGGTGCAGGGCGAGGAGGCAGGCCCGACGACGGCCGAGGTTGGGAGGGGAGGAAGCAGAGGAGGGAGGCGAGGGACGACGGGTCGG
>NC_041388.1:321986840-322021510 GCF_002162155.2 Triticum dicoccoides
GCCGGGGGCGGGCGCGCCTGGGTCGGGGCGGCGGGGTCGGGGGCGAGCGCGCCGAGGTCGGGAGCGGGCGCGACGGTGCGACGGGGCCGGGGAAGAGAGAGTGGGGATTTGGGGGAAATGAGGCGGGATGAAGCAGGGAGAGGGAGAATTTTGGGTTAAGTGACGTAGCAGTAGCGCGTTTACACGAAACGCGCTACTACTATTACGAGCAGCTATAGCGATTTTCTGCAGAAACCGCTACTGCTATAACCAGTTTCCCTTTTTTCTTTTCCTCAGCATAATAGGAACATATATATTACATCATTGGACCCTTGCATAATAATGGCTAAGTGTGTATACAAAATAGGAACATATATATATATATATATATATATGTTACATCATTGGACCCATGCATAATAATGGCTAATTAAGTGTGTATACAAAATAGGAACATATATTTCCATTTTGCAAAAGCATGAAATATTAATCACACCTCTATCTCGAGATCGAGCACACGATGAAGATGATGATGTAGGGAGGTCAAAAGTGCACAAAGCTCTTCTTGACAAAGAAAGATCTAGTTAGGGGGCAAATATGTCACTTAACTAAATGCTACATCTACCTAGCTAGCTAATTTGGGAGGAGAGAACTTCAACTAGTGGAGGGGGGAGGAAAAAGAGAAAGGAGATGAATTAATGGAGGTGGTGTAGTTATAGCGAGGAGTAATGAAGAGAGAGAAAGGTAGGTAGAAGAGGGAGAGTAATGGGGGGAGAAGTATTGAGGAAGAAGAAGAATGAGAGAGGGAGGATGTGGGAGGTAGGGGAAAGGGAGGAGAGGAGATGGGGAGGGGAGGTGGAAAAGGTGGTGGGTGCTGCGTCTTAGCAGTAGCACGGGAGAGAAAGCATGCTGCTTTTAAGAGCGTAGCAACAGCGCGCTTTCCTGCCACGCGCTACTACTAAACGGGCCAACCCTGTGCACAATTTCAAAATTAGCAGCAGCGAGGTGACAAAAAAGCGCGCTGCTACTATGGCATTAGCAGCAGCGCGCTCCCTGGCGCCGCGCTACTGGCAAACTTATGTCGTTGTGTACTGTCGGTGGATTTTTGTAGCAGCGCGGTTTAAGCGTCACGCGCTACTGCTAAGTTTGCACCAGTAGCGAGCTTTCCGTAGCCGCGCTGCTACTACTTAGCAGCAACGCCTGTTTTTATGCCGCGCTGCTGTTAAGATTCTGTGTATAAGGTTTTCCCTAGTAGTGGTACTTTAGCCTGGGCTTGTACTAAACTATGTACGGTGTGTATGACCAATGGTATATATATGGCAGTTTCTATATTACCATGTCGTGCAATGAACATCTTAGCATTCCATGTTATCCATTACATTCTGCACTTCCTTGCTAAGTTTGTGCCATCCTTATCCAAACCGTTGTCTTGTTTTCTCCTAGGATGGTCAACACCCGCAGCAACCCTGCTGCCCCGGAGCAGGGGGAAGCCAGTGCAGCTAGGGGTGAAAATCTGCCTCACCCACCTTCTCTGGCCGAAGTGATGCTGGGGGCGGAAAGAAACAAGCGTGAGACTAACCACCTGTTAGAGCGGATTGAGCAGAACACTGCATGCCATCAGCGAAATGACTTGGTGTCAATCAATGACTTTATCAAGCTGTACCCACCAAAGTTTAACCATTCTGTCGAGCCCCTCGACGCGGATGACTGGCTTCGCCGCATCACCCACAAGCTACGTTCTGCCAACGTAGCCGAAGCCGACAAGGTTACTTATGCTGCCTATCACCTCGAAGGCCCTGCTAGCCTTTGGTGGGAAAACTTTGAAGCTACGCGCCCGGTCGGTCAAATCACTACTTGGGCTGAATTCAGTGAGGCTTTCTGTGAGCATCACATTCCGAAAGGTCTCATGGATCGCAAGAGGGAAGAGTTCTTCAATTTCACCCAAGGAAGACTGACTGTGGATGCATATAGTCGTGAATTTGGGAATCTGGCACGATATGCTCCTGAAGAAGTATCTACCGACGCTAAGAAGCAGGCAAGGTTCCGCAAGGGACTTAGCCCTAAGCTTCGCCGCGATCTTCGTTTGCACGAGTGCACTTCCTTTCAGAAGTTGGTCAATAAAGCCATCAGTGCTGAGTCAGGTCAGTCTGACTATGACGCTTCACACAAGCACTCACGTGATTTTGGCTCTTCATCTGGCTCTGGAGCTCAGAAGCGCCGGGTGTGGATCCCAAGCACGGCACTGCCACCCAGGTTCATTCCGAGGCCATCCTTTGAGGCACCTCGTCCCAACCAGCAGTTTGCACCGCCCAAGCCCTATGGTGGCCCTGCTGCTAATGCTGCTCTACGTCCCAGTGTGGTGACGTGTTTCAAGTGTGGAGAGCCTGGTCACCATAGCCGAGAGTGTCCCCAGAACAATAACCCCAATCAATCTGGAAAGTCCGTTGGCCGTGGTAAGCCAGCGGGAAAGACATTCTACGCCAAGCTGGTCACCACTGCACGTGGCCATGTCAACTATGTCTCAGCCGAGGAGGCTCACGAGTATCCTAACGTCGTCCTTGGTACGCTCCTGGTTAACTTCCATCCGGCATCTGTTCTTTTCGATACTGGAGCATCTCATTCATTCATATCCGAGAACTATGCTCGATTGCATAACACGACATTCTATGACATGCCCACTTCCATCGTAATTCAAATTCCAGGTTCCAAATGGAAAACTTCTAGAGTAAGCCATGGGAACGAAATTCTTGTCGATAGACTTGTCTTCCTTGCATCCTTAATAGCTCTCAAGTCCTCGGACATAAACATCATCTTGGGTATGGACTGGATGTCAGCTCATTATGCTAAGATTGATTGTGCCACTAGAACCGTTCAACTTACTCATTCATCGGGCAAGACAGTCAATGTCTTAACTCGAGTGGCCAAGCGCCAGCTTTACTCCCTAAATGCCAACCCCCTTCCAGACCTTGAGGATGTTCCGGTAGTCTGGGACTTTCCGGATGTCTTTCCAGAAGAACTGCCAGGTGTTCCACCTGACAGGGATGTCGAGTTCGTGATAGACCTTGTTCCAGGAACCGTTCCAATTTCTAGGAGACCCTATAAGATGGCACCCTTAGAACTAGCCAAGATTAAGAACCAACTCGATGAGTCCTTTGAAAAGGGTTTCATCCGTCCTAGTTCCTCTCCTTAGGCTAGCCCCGTCCTCTTTGTCAAGAAGAAGGATGGAACAGATCGGATGGTTGTAGATTACCGACCTGTCAACTTGGTCACTATCAAGAACAAGTATCCGCTTCCCAGAATCAACAATCTGTATGACCAGCTCGCTGGATCCTCAGTCTTTTCCAAGATGGATTTGAGGTTAGGCTACCATCAAATCAAAATCAGAAACGGGGACATTCCCAAAACAGCCTTTGTTACTCGTTATGGCCAATACGAGTACACCGTTATGTCCTTCGGTTTAACCAATGCCCCAGCCACCTTCTCTCAGTTAATGAACTCGGTCTTCATGGAGTATTTGGATAAATTCGTCGTAGTTTACCTCGATGACATACTCATCTACTCCAAGAATGAAGAGGAACATGCCGAACATCTAAGGCTGGTATTGATGAAACTTCGAGAGCATCGCCTTTATGCCAAATTCTCCAAGTGTGAATTTTGGTTGCCAGAGGTGACCTATCTAGGCCATGTAATCTCTGGTAAGGGTATTGCTGTCAATCCCGAGCGAGTTCAAGCCGTCCTTGATTGGACTCCATCTGAGACGGTCAAGCAAGTTCGAAGCTTCCTTGGCTTAGCGAGCTATTGCCGCCGCTTCGTCGAGAATTTCTCCAAGGTTGCTAAACCTCTAACTGAACTCCTCAAGAAAGATAAAAAGTTTGAGTGGACCCCACAATGCGAGTTCAGCTTTCAGGAACTGAAAAGACGTTCAACATCTGCTCCCGTACTGGTACCACCAGATTTCTCCAAGGACTTTGTTATCTATTGCGACGCCTCGCGACAAGGAGTAGGTTGCATACTCATGCAGGATCGTCAGGTAATTGCCTATGCTTCACGACAATTACACGCACATGAGGAAAACTATCCCACACATGATCTTGAGCTTGCAGCTGTAGTCCATGCACTCAAAACTTGGTGACATTACCTCCTTGGTAATCGTTGCGAGATCTTCACTGATCACCAAAGTTTGAAATATATCTTCACCCAACCAGATTTGAATCTCAGGCAAAGACGTTGGGTCGAGTTGATCTCGAATTACGACTTAGGAACAACTTACACCCCGGGCAAAGCTAATGTCATGGCTGATGCACTAAGTCGTAAATCTTATTGTAACAACTTGATGTTACACCAAAGTCAACCACTTCTCCACGAGGAATTTCGTAAACTCAATCTTCACATTGTTCCTCGAGGATTCCTATCCACATTGGTGGCGAAACCTACCTGACGGTGTCCTGTACTAGGGGGTACTCAACACGTCATCTCCCGATCTAATAGATTGGGCCGAGGACCCCCGTGGCCGTATACTCATGGGCCAGTTCGGACAACTGCCGCATACAAGGAAGATTTCACAAGACTTGGCGATCAAGACAAGGAGTCCACCCCACCCAAGATCCGCCGGTTTTGACACCGACATTGGTGCTTTCATTGAGAGTTCCGCTATGTGATCGACAAAAGGATCGATGGCTCGCCTGCAGATCAACTACGACTTCGGCATCTTCGTCACCAGCTCGACTGGTCACCTTGGTTCGACCAAGAGTTGCGCCCCGTGTTTGGATCACCATGTCCGGACCAGGGCCTTCATCAAACATCAACTCCGATCTCTATCAAGATCACGGAGGAATCATCTATGGAGCTCGGGGGCTCAACATCAACATTGCCATCAAGAGACCGTGCTGTTTTTCTGGACAGCGAACTCGTATCTGCCACCACCACCTCCTCGAGTATCGCTTTGACGATCACTTTGGTGGAATTGTGTGGAATTGAGTCTACAACAACCCTGGAAAATTTCGTCGAGTTCCGATGGAGGAATCTCTGGCAATCCACGATATACCGGAGCCCTGTCAAATCTGGACGGGAATTTGAATGAGTTTAGGGCGTGGTGTCCAGCTTCTAGCTCGGACGTCCTTTGGAAGATCCAACCGTTGATCGGCTGCGGAATTCCTATATCTACCACCTCTCAAAATTTCGGCTCGATCCGACCGTCCAAACTCCGGGAACCTTCCGATTAGTGCATCACTTTTCGGATCTGTTTTCTGCGCGAAAACGAATCCGACCCGAGTTCATCTTTTTTATGAACAGGATTTCAGACATCCCTTTTGAAGGAAGTTTTGTATGGGGTATTGTGCTTTGTTCCCGAACACATCCCACTAAGTATAAGATCTTTTGAACATGATCTTCAACATCATGCTGGTGTCAAACCAGTCCGGCAATATTACTCCACGACTGCCGACCTGTGCTAGACACGGCGTCACTTTGTTGAGCCGAGCTCAACTTCTTCGGATCATCATCTCGGCAAGCCGAACAAGAGCCCGGCATCGCGAAGGATAAATCATCACCAATATCGCCGCCCCACGGATTACACGGAGCAGGCATACCGGCATCGCCGCACGGTCGCTTCATCAAGCCGGCATCGACCACGTCACGACCTGCATCGACAGGGCCGCACTATTGCTTCTTCAAGCTGGTGTCCATCACGCCGACCTACTTCGACTCATCGGCTGACATCGAGGCTTCGACATCTCGGCTAGACCGGGGGCTTCGCCATCTCTTTATCAACCTACTCCGGACACTTCGGCGTCACTAGCCGACCAGCTCCGTCACGTTAGCTGAGCCGAGGGCTTTGCCTCGGTGAGTCAACCTTTACCAGCATTGCCATGCCGTCGTTTTATCGCCCATCAGGCAATGGGTGTGCAGAGCGGGTCCCAATTTTAGGAATCACCTTCCTTCGGATTGCTACAACAAATAAACCAGGTGCTATTAATCCCAGTATTTTTTGCTTATTTGGGTTCATTTTCCCAAGGAATTATTACTCTGGTTTGTCCGTCATATGTACACGGGTCTATCAAATGGTGGCCGCATTAACGACAGTCGCATGGTGGTTCGGTCAGTTTCAGTACATAGTCCGGCGAACGCCGCACTCGGAGCTCGGACCGACCTGCGAATTCAGGCTTTGCCACGCCTTTACCGCATCACGCCGACGCCCTGCATCGACATTGACTTCGGCGCCAGGCCATATTTCTTTTATTACCCACTTTGCATAAATTATTTATTATGCAATGATTTTTTAATTATCATTATTACTATTATCTCCGGTTTGCACTATTTTTTGTGCACAGGAAAATGACCCGGGGACTTCGGCGTCACTCTGCCGGTCTGCATTGATCGTGCTATGTCACCACTTCGGCGTGTCAAGCTCTCCGCTCCGCCACCTCGGGACCGGCTTGAGGGATGGAACCTTGCCCTGCATCAAGCTCGGACCGCGTCATCAATACCGAACACATTAACCAGCTAAGTCACTTTCATGCTCAAAGCTTTAATTTCTAACTTGCGTTCGGTTCGACCAAGCATTATACTTTTTTGGAAAAAAGTTGCTTCAAAAAAATTTCCTTGTCCAAACTTTGTTTGTGACGCATAAATTCAAATACCCCGTTTACTTGGGGGCTTCCTTTATGAAGCTTTTCCTGTTGCATATGATTATACTTGTACGGCTTCGTTCCTTGTTCGTGTATTACGCCACAATATGCACCATATTGACTTAAGCGATTTGCAAGATGGGTTGCCTCGCTCCTGTGTTTACCCCTACGTTCCCGATTGTTCGGCTAGGGAGTAAAGGGAGCACCTCTGCGATTGTCATGATCGGGTCACCCAAGCCGGACCTCAGACTGGGTGAAGCCGAAAGCTAGCGCTCTTATAGTTATTCAATGATGGTCGGCACACAACGGAACTCATGAGTACAAAAAATCTATTGCACAAGTCTCATAATAACAATGAGCACCGAAGAAAGGTATCGGTGGGGGTACTATTTTCTTCGAAGATGCTTCTTACTCTTCGCAGTAATATAGTATAAGTTCCCCGAGCGCGCTTTGTCTGTTACAGCCTTATGGCCTGATTGCCTTGTTATTGGAAACACCGTCGATATTCTCGACCGATGGAGTACATAACACTTTTCGGTCCTTAAACGAAGAGGGAGAAGCCGACGGTCGGTTAAGACGCGTTTAAAGTTCGGTTGAACATAGATATGATATAAGTACTTCGGTACATGCAATCATTCTTCTACCCAAGTCACTTGGGGGCTCTTAAGTTTATTTGAGCCGTTTTATAATAAGTGTTCTTCTTCTCAGTTGTTGCAAAGTTCTATTATTATTATTATTATTATTATTATTTATCACTCCTTTTTTCGACGCGAGTGTGCGGTCACTAGCCGGGGAGCCTAATTTCTCTCTCAAAGCCGCTAGAGTTCAGTTTGCTAAACTGCCCTAATGAGAAGTACTCCGCCCTCGGGATAGGAGGTTGAAGCCGTAGGCTGACCCGCTCGAAGTCTTGAGATAGGATGTGTCATGTTAAAGGACGACAGAAGCACTTCTTTTTTCTAAGACCAATTTTCGGATTGGCACCGAACACTTGATCTTGTTCGGACGTCATGTTTTTACTGACGTTTCTTGGTTTTCCAAGCTTTTTGGCACTTTTAAACTATTTGTGCTTTTCCAGCATTAGTCTCGCAGTGCAACGCCGGACACCTTTAGGGATTCGGCAAAAACATTCTCAGATATTGCTATATATGCATCGGTTTCGAATTGTGTCTTCGGTCAATAGTTGGGTTGCCCGGCTCCTGCACTTGCTTCCTACGTTCCATTTTGTTCGGCTAGGCGTGCAAAGGGAGAACCACTGTGATTGTGCTTCCAGCTCACATGGTTAAGCACCTCAGTGGAGAAAGCCGAAAACTGACTACCACAATAAGCGTAAACTGGTCAGCGATCCGATGACTATGTTAAATGATGGGCCGTTCATAACATTGGCCGAAGTGTTTACGACTTGACCTCGACTGTCGCCGAACACTACCGGGGGCTATTAACTGGCCTCCCAAACTAAATCCTCGATATTTTTCTCTTACATTCGAGCCGAGGTTTCATGGTCATGCTTAGCATGACAACCCAAAGAAAGGAACCGATAGCGGGACTATTTTCTTTGGAAGACATTTCTTCTGTTAAACAGTAATATAACATATCTCTCTGCGTACCTTTGTTCATAAAACCGTATGGCCAGATTGCCTTGTTTGTCGTAAATCTTGGCCCTCATAAATTCTTTATAAAGTAGGACAAACACTCCTCGGCTACTAGCCGAGGAGGTGGAAGCCGATGGTCGGTCAACAAAGTTTTGTACAATGCGGATCCAAGCATTAATGACGTAAAGTACTTGGATACATAGAGTCATTACACATAATTTGTGATTTTACTATGGATATCGATCCTTAATTCGGCCACCCGTGCCCGCATTAAGGCTCGGGGGCTACTGGGCTTCAGCCTTATTATTTACAAATATTAAAGGGGCACATCGATCCCCTGATCTGGTGTTGCCACCCGACCAGTGTCTCGGGGGCTACTGCATTGCCTGTTCAATGCATAAAATTTTAAGTGCAATACAGTTTCCAAGGAGATTTTGATCCTCAGGTTGGTCGGCCGCACCCAACCTGAGTCTCGAGGACTGAGCATGCCGCTTTTCGTGTCCCGAAGTATTCTGCCAAGCTAGGACTTGATCCTCAGGCTGATTTTGCAAATCAACCTGAGTCTCAGCGGCTACTGGGATCAGCGGTCTTACGTCATCCTTCAGGTGCATCTCGGGTTTTAGACTGATACACACCTTGAGGGCTACTAGATATATCTCGGCAGAGAATAAATTGCACCAATAAAAAATATTGACGAAAAATCGGCCCACAGTCGGGGTCGTGCACCACCTCGGAAGCAGTCCGGCACAAAGCTCGGGCGCTAGTGGCTGGCTCCATAGAGGGCATTTCCGGCATTAAGCTCGGCTAAACTCCTTCAACTTTTTTGAACCAAGGTGATATGACACCTCGGATATAGTCCGGCGTAGGAGCTTGGACATAGTCTGGCGTTGGAGCTCGGATAAATTCCGGCATTGGAGCTCGGAAGCGGTCCGGCATTGGTGCTCGGCCGCAAAAGATACCTCGAATGCAGTCCGGCATTAGTGCTCGGATGCAAGAGGACACTGCCTCTCGGGAACAACTTCAAACCTGAGGTGTGGCATAAAAACAACAAGGCATTGATAAAGGCCGGAAACTTAAAGGGGCTCCTCGGAT
The DNA here is from genome assembly GCF_002162155.2 of Triticum dicoccoides. Taxonomy (NCBI): domain Eukaryota; kingdom Viridiplantae; phylum Streptophyta; class Magnoliopsida; order Poales; family Poaceae; genus Triticum; species Triticum dicoccoides. Next base: position 321,996,127 of record NC_041388.1, read on the forward strand.
ACCCGACGTGTAAACTCGCCGAATGCATTTCGGCGATCCTCAAGATCGAAGATGAGAAGATTTGTTGAACCAGTTTTCAAGACCGTCAACCAAGATGAAGAACAGTTCAGAAGAATCGAGGAGCGTCCCTAACTTGAAGACCGGTTCAGGGGGCTACTGACGGTGTCCTGGACTAGGGGGTACTCAACACGTCATCTCCTGATCTGATAGATTGGGCCGAGGACCCCCGTGGCCGTATAATCCTGGGCCAGTTCGGACAGCTGCCGCATACAAGGAATATTCCACAAGACTTGGCGATCAAGACAAGGACTCCACCCTACCGGCGTATTCAGCTAGGACTCTTGTTATCCTAGGCCTCTGGTGCATTATATAAACCGAGGCCAGGCTAGTCGATAGATATCATACAACAATCATACCATAGGCTAGCTTCTAGGGTTTAGCCTCCTTGATCTCGTGGTAGATCTACTCTTGTACTACCCATATCATCAATATTAATCAAGCAGGACGTAGGGTTTTACCTCCATCAAGAGGGCTCGAACCTGGGTAAAACATCGTGTTCCCTCCCTCCTGTTACCATCGATCCTAGATGCACAGTTTGGGACCCCCTACCCGAGATCCGCCGGTTTTGACACCGACACTACCCTTACGGATCAGATCATCAAGGCACAGAAGGTAGATCCAGGAATCTCTCGTATTAAGAGAAGCATTAAGAAAGGAGTCACGAATTGTTTCTCCGTTGATGATCAAGGTGTCGTATACTTTGGAAACCGCTTAGTGGTTCCAAAGGCACGAAACCTGAGGCGGCTGATCCTTAAGGAAGCTCATGAATCCCCTCTCACCATTCATCCCGGTAGTACTAAAATGTATCAAGACCTACGCCATAGGTTTTGGTGGACTAGGATGAAGAGAGAAATCGCTCAATACATTGCTAATTGCGATGTTTGTCGTCGTGTTAAAGCAGAGCATCAACGGCCTGCTGGCACCCTTCAACCTTTGGCTATTCTCGAGTGGAAATGGGATAAAATTAGTATGGATTTCGTCACTGGGTTTCCCAGGACCAAGAGAGGGAATAATGCCATCTTCGTCGTGATCGACCGTCTTTCCAAGGTACCCCATTTCCTACCTGTTTATGAGAGTATCACCGCTAGCCAGCTAGGTGACTTGTACATCTCCCGAATAGTATCTCTTCATGGTGTCCCATTGGAAATTAACTCAGACCATGGGAGTCTCTTCACCTCTCGATTTTGGGAAAGTTTCCAAAATGCTATGGGAACTCGTCTATCCTTTAGCACCGCCTTCCATCCTCAATCAAGTGGTCAACTAGAACGAGTCAATCAAATTCTGGAAGATATGCTCCGAGCCTCTGTCATCTCATTCGGAATGGGTTGGGAGAAATGCCTTCCATTCGCGGAGTTTGCTTACAACAATAGTTATCAAGCTAGCTTGGGCAAGGCTCCTTTCGAAGTTCTCTATGGACGAAAATGTCGAACGCCTCTTAACTGGTCAGAAACTGGGGAAAGACAACTCTTTGGCCCGGATATGATTCAGGAAGCAGAAGAGCAGGTTCGCGTTATTCATGAGAAATCGAAAACAGCCCAATCTCGTCAAAAGAGCCAATATGATCGTAAACATAAGCTCATGACTTATGAAGTCGGCGAGAAGGCTTACCTTCGGGTTACTCCGTTAAAGGGAACCCATCGTTTCGGTAACAAAGGCAAGTTGGCTCCTCGTTACATCGGACCCTTTTGCATTCTTGCCAAACGAGGAGAAGTTGCCTACCAATTGGAACTACCTTCGCATCTTTCCAGAGTTCACGATGTCTTCCACGTTTCTCAACTCAGGCATTGCTTCGCGGATCCTATCCGTGGAGTGGACCACGAAACGCTTGATCTACAAGATAACCTCTCATATCAGGAATATCCCGTTCGTATCCTTGATCAAGCCGAGCGTACCACTCGACGTCATAATATCAAGTTTCTCAAGGTTCAATGGTCACAACATTTCGAGAAAGAGGCCACTTGGGAAAGGGAGGATCGTCTTTGACTCGAGTACCCCACCTTCTTCCCGGAGGATCCTAAATCTCGGGACGAGATTCTTTTGAGTGGGGGTGAGTTGTCACACCCTAGCTAGTTCAAGCATTAGAGTGTGCATCATGTTTAATTTTTTCTTAAATTTGAAATGGGGATGACAGAACCCCCAGCACCCCCCTGGAACAACTAGGGTTTACTAAAAGCTTTTTCAATGAACCTGAAATGCCCTTCTAAAAAGCCCACCCTTTTTGTTTTGGGCTAAAACCTTGGACAAAAATGGTGCACTTTTCTAGGACATTTTAAGGTCATTGGATTAATCCTTTTAGTATTTGCATTTGGGCATTTAAATGCTATAAAATATTTTAAATGCTCAAATAATCATAAACTAAAATGTTTGCTGTTGGATATATCCTAAGCAGTTGCCATGAATAATTTTATGATTTATGAAATGCCCTGGCATTTTTAATAAAGCCCTGAAGTTACAGAAATAATAGAATAAATAAAAAACAGAAAAGGAGAGAGAGAACATGTCAGGACCCCGACTCAATGCCACATCGATCCAGCATGTAACACCTCATATCACTTTGCGGCCTCACGCACGGTATCCCCACAGGTGTCGCCTTACCTTTGCCCGGGACCGTTTCCGCCTTTTGGCACACGTATATGATGGTGTCGCTAGCATCCATATGATAAAGAGCCCGGGCTGACATGGCTAGTCGTAAACCCAAAGTGGCACTACCTTACAGGGACAGGCATCCATGACCCAGCATCGAACGTGTCGGTCATCAGCGAGTGAATCCAGGCTGTAGCACTGGGCTAACAGGACTCCGGTATTCATCGCGTGACATTTCCCCGAAGGGACAAACACAGGATCGAAGAAGGACACATGCCGGCCAGCCTAAGTGTTCCGGAGCAGTAGCAAGCTACCAGGGCTCAGCGGAAGCACTAGGAGACATTTCCCGGTAAAAGAGGCTACTAAGGATAAACAACTAGATAGTCAGATCCCACACATAGCAATACACATTACACATACGCATAACATGCAAGTATGTGCTGTACAACATGGCATCACAGCATAACTCAACAACTCAAATAGATAAAGGCTCAGAAGAGCCATCATAGCAATTATTGCAAACAGGGGTCACAAGACCCATCATACAGAGCATACAAGCAACAAGAGGAAGCATTACATGTCTGGGTACAGACATCTATAAATGAAAAAGGCTGAAGAGCCTGACTATCTACAACATCCGATCAAGATCGTAGCTGAGGTAGTAGCTACTAGTCGAAGTCCACGAGAACACTAGTAAGACCGAAGTCTCCACTGCAAAAACATAAATGAAGCAACATGAGTACAAAGGTACTCAGCAAGACTTACATCAGATCCTAGCATACATGCATTTGTATCAAGAGGGTACTATGGGGTTTAGTTGCAGCAAGCCAGCTTTGACTCTGTGGCTATCCTGTTCTACGACTACCAGAAACTCTTGAGGTGAGACAACGTACACGAGTCCACTAATCACCACACAATACACTACTATGGATTCATCCCCGTCTCCCTACGAGAAGGCCATCCATAGCACTCACACTTGTCTTGAGCTTTTTATAGTATCCACTTCAAGTTGTCTATGTACCATGTAAGCATCCAAGAAGTCCATAACCGCGGACCCGGCTATTCGAATAGATCATGTTAACCCTGCAGGGGTGTACTTCTTCACACACGCTCTCGCCACTTACCGCCATGTACACGTCATGTATCTCGGCAACCTTCAAGCGGAAGCCTGGCGAGGGTGTCGGCCACGACCTGACTAACCACACAAGACTCTAGTCCAGGTTTATCGCCTATTCGGGTTCCATCCGCAAGGAGATCCGGCCGGGGTGTCGCTCACAGCCCCAAACGATGTGAGCAGGGTTCCCAAGCCCACCATCCGGGTGCCACTTGGTACACCGTGCCATGTGTGCCTAGTCTGTCCCAAGCCCACCCTGCCGGGTGCCACTTGGTAGAAAAATAGCACTACCTACAAACACCAGAAACTAGTTGCGACTCCTGGACAGAGATCAAGTTGGTTAATAAGTCGAGAGGGCTTGGAGAGCCCGGAGCCCAATGTGTGGTAGTATCGAGTCATTGGATAACATACATAGAACTCGGTGCTTAAGGACGGTTCCAGTGAGACAACCCACCATGTACTCCTACATGACCTCTCACTGCTACCTTTACCAAATCGTGTTCACACACTTAACTCTCAGCACCAGAACATATCGTAACACTCCAATTCATTCCCAATGAATCAGACCAGACACAACTCTAAGCAATAGCAGGCATAGCATGGTAGGAACACAACAAGGCTCAATCAACTCCTACACATGCTAGTGGGTTTCAACTATTTACTGTGGCAATGACAGGTCATGCAGAGGAATGGGTTCAACTACCGCAGCACAAAGTAACAGATGAATCGTTGTTGTCCTAATGCAATAACTGAGAGCAGGAGCGAGAGAGTAGGGTTTTATCGAAATGAACAAGGGGGTTTGCTTGCCTGGTAATTCAACAGAGGAGGCACTGCTTCACAGACAGGTACTCTGGAACAGACTCCAGAGCAGGACCTATCGAGAAGGAACAGTGTCGGCAATCAATACACAAACATATGCAACAATATGATGCATGAACATGGCATGAATATGTGATGTTGTTTGAGCTAATGCAACTAGTATCATTTGGTTTGAAGTCCATTTGAACCATAAGCTTAAATGCATCTCCAAAGTAAGCTCTTATATATGCCATAATGTGTTTTATCATATTCAGCATTTATAAGTTGGTTTGTCATGCATGAAACTAGTACAGATGGAAAGATTGCATTTTTCTGATAATTTTTCATATATAAATCATTTTAATCTGAGCTACGGTTGAATTGTTATGAATTTTTGAAGTTTAAATCAATTTCTGGAATTTCCTGATTTAATTTAAATCCAGAAATCATATTATTGCGCCAGCATGACGTCAGCACGACGTCAGCAGTCAACTGCGGCTGGCTGGGGTCAAACCTGACGTGTGGGGTCCACACGTCAGTGACAGGGGGTTAAACAGGGTTAGATTAACTTAATTAACAGATTAGGGGGGTCGGGCCCACTGGTCAGTGTTAGTGGCTAATTAGGTTTAGCTATTTTTTAAACTAAAATTAGCAGGGCCTGGCCCCACTAGTCAGCAACCCTGGGGGGGGGGTCAAACCCCAGGTCAAACAAGTCAAACCCGCCGGCGGTTAGCCGCCGGCGAGGTCCGCGGCGTACATGTGCCCCGGGTTTCCTCTGTGGTGCTCCAAATGGTGCGCGGCTAGGCGCGTTGGAGAGCTGGCACGATGGCGCGTCGGGCGGTGGCCGTGGCTGGGCCTGGGGTGGCCGGAGTCGACGGCGGCGAGCTCGGCTGCGGCTGCTGGAGTTTGGTCGTGCACGAGAACCCGTTTGGAGCTCGAGGACGAGAGAAACAACGCGCTAAGGATGCTCTACGGGGCCTTATGAACGTGTTGGACTTGCCGGGGTGACCAAATGGTCACCGGAGCTGTGTCGACGGTGAGCTCGGCGGCGGCGGAGGTTCGGCCATGGTGGGGAAAGGGCTTACGGCGAGCGGGTGACTAAGCGGAGAGGGGAAACGGTGGCGGAGCTCACCGCGGATCCAACGGCGTCGTCGGCGAGCTCGGGGAAGGCTTGGGGCAGCCGGAGCAACGACGGTGATCTCGTCGACTGAAGCTTGAAGACGACGGCAATTGCGATGAAGCGGAGCTCGCCCGGGTTGCTTGCTCGGTGAGGAGGGAGAGGGGGTAGCGGCGGAGCTAGGAAGCGTGTCGGGGAGGCGAGGGGAGGCCGGTGGCCACGGCAACGGCGAGCGGCGGCGGCAATGGCGCTCGGGTGTGCGAGGGAGAGAGCAGGGGGAGAGGAGGAGGGCGAGGGAGAGTGCGAGAGAGGTCGGGGTGGCTGCGTGGCGTCTCCGGGGCATCCAGACGAGGAGGGGAGAGGGCAGGCAAGCAGAGAGGGAGGTGGCGTGGCGCGGTGGCGCGCGCGCGCGCCGGGCACGCTCCCCTCCCTCTGTCGAGGACGAAGACGACAGAGGAGGAGGCGGGCTGGGCCGCCTGCTGGCTGGGCCGGCCTGCTGCTGCTGGGCTAGAGGCGCCAGGCAGAAGCCCAGGTAAGGTTTTTCCTATTTTATTTCTTTTCTAATTTTTCTGACATTTGTTTTGATTTAGTAATAACACTAAATCAATTTATTTCCTTATGCCCATTTTTATAGAAGCTAGTGGTATTATTCCAGAGCTCCTTTATAAATGGCATAATTTTTGGACATATATTAATATATATAACTAATATATTTCCAATGCAAATATTTATGCATTAATTCCAAATGCCCAAAATAAATACCTATGAGCTCTTAAAAATATTGGTTTGATTTTATCTCTGTCCAATATTTTCAGAGAGCAACATGAGCATTTTCTTGGACCCTTTTGGAGAAATTTTTATTTGGCTCATTTCAAAAATGATTCTGAGGGTTCCACCAATCCTCAATTCAAATTTAAATGACATTTAAACATGATGCACAAATTACTAGCTAGTCTAGGTCATACCAGAACTAGGGATGTGACAACTCGCCCCCACTTGAAAGAATCTCGTCCCGAGATTCAGGGGTCGACGGAAAGAAAGCGGGATACTCTAGTCGAAGACGATCTTCTCGCTCCCAAGTAGCTTCTCTCTCGGAATGATGAGACCACTGAACTTTGAGAAACTTGATGTTCTAACGTCAGGTAACACGCTCTGCTTGATCAAGAATGCGAACCGGGTACTCTCGGTATGTGAGGTTATCTTGGAGATCAAGCGTTTCGTGGTCCACTCCGCGGATAGGATCCGAGAAGCAACGCCTGAGTTGAGAGACGTGGAAGACATCATGAACTCGAGAAAGATGTGGGGGTAGTTCCAATTGGTAGGCAACCTCTCCTCGTTTAGCGAGAATACGAAAAGGACCAATGTAACGAGGAGCCAACTTGCCCTTGATACCGAAACGATGGGTACCCTTCAAAGGAGTAACCCGAAGGTAAGCTTGGTCGCCAATTTCATAAGTCATATCCTTATGATGACGATCGTACTGGCTTTTCTGACGAGACTGGGCTGTTTTCAAATTCCCACAAATGATGCGAACTTGCTCTTCTGCCTCCTGGATCATGTCTGGTCCAAAGAATTGTCTTTCACCGGTTTCTGACCAGTTCAAAGGTGTTCGACATCTTCATCCATAGAGAACCTCAAAAGGAGCTTTCATGAGGCTGGATTGGTAGCTATTGTTATAAGCAAACTCGGCAAAAGGAAGACATTTCTCCCAATCCATACCGAATGAGATAACGCAAGCTCTGAGCATGTCTTCGAGAATTTGATTGACCCGTTCCACCTGACCACTCGACTGAGGGTGGAAAGCGGTACTGAAGGAGAGATGGGTGCCCATGGCAGTTTGGAAACTCTCCCAGAAATGAGAAGTGAAAAGACTGCCACGGTCTGAATTGATCTCTAGTGGAACACCATGAAGTGACACTATTCGAGAAATGTATAAGTCAGCAAGCTGACTAGCAGTGATACTCTCTCGAACAGGAAGGAAGTGAGCCACTTTGGAAAGACGATCAACGACTACGAAGATAGCGTTATTCCCTCTCTTGGTCCTGGGAAAGCCGGTGATGAAGTCCATACCAACTTTATCCCATTTCCATTCAGGAATAGCTAAAGGCTGAAGGGTGCCAGCAGGTCTTTGATGCTCTGCCTTAACGCGACGACAAACGTCACATTTAGCAATGAACTCAGCGATTTCTCTCTTCATCCTAGTCCACCAGAACCTCTGGCGTAGGTCCTGATACATCTTAGTACTACTGGGATGAATCGTGAGAGGAGATTCATGCGCCTCCTTAAGAATCAGTTGTCGAAGATGTTGATTCTTGGGAACCACCAAGCGATTCTCAAAGAAAACAACACCACGATCATCCATAGAGAAACATCCACCAACTCCCTTCTTAATGTTTCTCTTGATCCGGGAAATTCCTGTGTCTTGCTTTTGAGCTGCGATAATCTGATCCTTAAGATCAGGTTTCGCCACCAGGGTAGAAAGGAATCTGTGAGGAGCAATGTGAAGATTAAGCTTACAGAATTCCTCATGGAGAAGTGGTTGGCCTTGCTGCAGCATGAGATTGTTGCAATAGGATTTACGGCTTAGAGCATCAGCCATGACATTGGCTTTGCCTGGGGTGTAGGTAATTCCTAGATCATAATCTGTGATCAACTCCAGCCAACGTCTTTGCCTAAGGTTCAGATCCGGTTGGGTGAAGATATACTTGAGACTCTGGTGATCAGTGTAGATCTCGCAACGTTTACCAAGAAGGTAATGTCGCCAGGTCTTGAGTGCATAGACTACGGCTGCAAGCTCTAGATCATGTGTAGGATAATTATCCTCATGTGGATGCAACTGTCGAGATGCATAGGCAATCACATGACGATCCTGCATAAGAATGCAACCTAGTCCCTGTCGTGAGGCGTCGCAGTAGATAATAAAGTCTTTAGTGAAATCTGGTGGCACAAGTATGGGAGCAGAAGTCAGGCGTCTTTTCAGTTCCTGAAAACTGTACTCACACTGTGGGGACCACTCGAACTTTTTATCCTTCTTGAGAAGTTCCGTGAGGGGTTTGGCTACTTTGGAGAAGTTTTCAACAAAGCGGCGACAATAGCTGGCTAGACCAAGGAAGCTCCTAACTTGTTTAACGGTTTCAGGTGGAGTCCAATCGAGAACGGCCTTGACTCTCTCGGGATTGACAGCAATGCCCTTACCAGAGATTACGTGGCCTAGGTAGGTCACTTCTGGCAACCAAAATTCACACTTGGAGAACTTGGCATAAAGGCGGTGCTCTCTGAGTTTTTCTAACACAAGTCTAAGATGTTCGGCATGCTCTTCCTTGTTCTTCGAGTAAATAAGAATATCATCAAGGTAAACCACGACGAACTTATCTAAGTACTCCATGAAGATCGAGTTCATCAAGCGGGAGAATGTGGCTGGAGCGTTGGTTAGGCCAAAGGACATGACGGTGTACTCGTACTGGCCATAACGAGTGACAAAAGCTGTCTTGGGAATGTCCCCGTTTCTGATCTTGATTTGGTGGTAGCCTAACCTTAAATCCATCTTGGAGAAGACTGAGGATCCAGCGAGCTGATCATACAGGTCGTTGATCCTGGGGAGCGGATATTTGTTCTTTATCGTGACCAAATTAACGGGACGATAATCTACAACCATCCGGTCCGTACCATCCTTCTTCTTGACGAAGAGGACGGGGCAAGCCCAAGGAGAAGAACTAGGACGGATGAAACCCTTTTGCAAGGACTCATCGAGTTGTTTCTTAAGCTCGGCTAGTTCTAAGGGTGCCATCTTGTAAGGTCTCCTAGAGATTGGAGCTGTTCCTGGGATAAGATCTATGACGAACTCTACATCTCTGTCAGGTGGAACACCTGGCAGTTCCTCTGGAAAGACATCCGGGAAGTCACAGACTACCGGGATATCTCCAAGGTCTGGAAGAGGGCTGGCATTAAGAGAATAGAGCTGACGCTTTGCAACTCTAGTGGAGACGGTGACTATCTTGCCAGATGGGTGTGTAAGCTGAACAGATCTGGTGTAACAATCAATCTTGGCATGATGAGTTGTCATCCAGTCCATACCCAAGATGATGTTAATATCTGAGGTCTTGAGGGCTACAAGTGATGCAAGGAATACAAGTCTATCAACAAGGATTTCATTACCATGGCTTACCCTAGAGGTTTGCCATTTGGATCCAGGAGTTTGGATGACTAGCGGAGTTGGCATATCACAAAATGACATGTTGTGCAAGTTAGCACAGCTCTCGGAAATGAAGGAGTGAGATGCTCTAGTATCGAATAGAATTGATGCTGGGTGACAATTGACAAGGAGTGTACCAAGAACGACATCCGGATCATCATGAGCGTCTTTAGCTGAGACGTGATGCACACGCCCACGTTCAGTGGGGGCTGACTTGACACTGATCATCTTGCGTGATGGCTTAATACAGCCAACAGTCTTCTCGGGCTGGGGTGGAGCATAACTAGTCTGAGAGCAGTCACGTGCATAGTGTCCTGGCTTCCCGCATGTGAAGCAAGTCCCTGAGGTTGGACGTGGACCCGCACTGACAAGCGGTCTACCAGTAGGCCTGGGTGAAACATATGACTGAGCTGGGTGAGGCACCACATGGGATGGCCTCGGTGCATATCCGGAAGGAAGAGCGGAGTTTGGAACCCAAATCCGGCGCTTCTGGGAACTAGAGCCAGAAGAAGATCCCAAATCACGAGTGTGCTTACGAGACTCCTCGTAAGTGAGTTGAGCTGTCTCTGCATTGATGGCTTTGTTCACAAGGGCTTGGAATGTATCACAATGATGTAGGTGGAGATCACGACGCAACTTGGGGTTGAGACCCTGCCGGAACCTAGCCTGCTTCTTGGCGTCTGTGGACACTTCTTCTGTAGCATAGCAGGCAAGGTTCTCGAACTCTCTGCTATAAGAATCAACAGCCATCTTACTCTGGGTGAAACTATAGAACTCTTCTCTCTTGCGATCAAGGAGGGCCTGGGGAATGTGATGCTCGCGAAAAGCCTCAGTGAAATCCCTCCAGGTAGGAATCTGGCCACCTGGAAGCATAGCCTCATAGTTCTGCCACCAAAGACTAGCAGGACCTTCCAGGTGGTATGTGGCATAGGTGACCTTGTCATCTTCAGCTACGTTCGCGGAACGCAGCTTATGGGTGATGCTACGGAGCCAGTCATCTGCATCGAGTGGCTCGATGGAATGATGAAAGGTAGGTGGGTGCAAGCGAATGAAATCATGAATGGTAGCAGACCCTTTGAACTGATGTGCGGTGTTCTCCTCGATGCGTGCCAACAAACGGTTAGACTCACGCTTGTTCCTCTCCATTTCTAGCATGAACTCTGACAACGAAGGCGGGTCGGGAGGATCCTCATTCCTACCATCTCCATGGTTCTGGCTACGAATAATAGAACTAGATGACATCCTGTGAAACGAAACAAAGGACGGAATCAGCATCAACTATCGACTGTAGAATGTAGGACAAGGGATTAGTATCCCTCGAACTCCTAGGGAAATTCCGGCAGCATAACGGCAGTAAAATGCTCAGAATGAGACATCCTACTAAAAATGGGGTGGTAACATACTCATCAGCATTACCCAAGGTTCTGAGATCATACTAAACAGACTACACCGGGAGTACTCGAAAACTGGGGTATGACTCTGATCAACCAATCCTATGGGACTACGGAGTAGTAACACATGATCCTGATAGATGGAAGAGAAGCCTAGTTCCTTAATCCTGTCGGAAAGATAGGATGACTCAGATCAGAAGGCCATGAGGTATAAGGAGTAAAAAAAAGCCTTACGTTCCTTCCCACAATCAATTCCCTTATATAACTAAAGAATTTCTAGACTCAACTTCGACCAGTTTGGCTTGGTAATCCTACAGGCAGTCAGGCTCTGATACCAACGCTGTCAGGACCCCGACTCAATGCCACATCGATCCAGCATGTAACACCTCATATCACTTTGCGGCCTCACGCACGGTATCCCCACGGGTGTCGCCTTACCTTTGCCCGGGACCGTTTGCGCCTTTTGGCACACGTATATGATGGTGTCGCTAGCATCCATATGATAAAGAGCCCGGGCTGACATGGCTAGTCATAAACCCAAAGTGGCACTAACTTACAGGGACAGGCATCCATGACCCAGCATCGAACGTGTCGGTCATCAGCGAGTGAATCCAGGCTGTAGCACTGGGCTAACAGGACTCCGGTGAACCGGGCTGTAGCAGGCTAACAGGAATCCGGTATTCATCGCGTGTCATTTCCCCGAAGGGACAGACACAGGATCGAAGAAGGACACATGCCGGCCAGCCTAAGTGTTCCGGAGCAGTAGCAAGCTACCAGGGCTCAGCGGAAGCACTAGGAGACATTTCCCGGTAAAAGAGGCTACTAAGGATAAACAACTAGATAGTCAGATCCCACACATAGCAATACACATTACACGTACGCATAACATGCAAGTATGTGCTGTACAACATGGCATCACAACATAACTCAACAACTCAAATAGATAAAGGCTCAGAAGAGCCATCATAGCAATTATTGCAAACAGGGGTCACAAGACCCATCATACAGAGCATACAAGCAACAAGCGGAAGCATTACATGTCTGGGTACAGACATCTATAAATGAAAAAGGCTGAAGAGCCTGACTATCTACAACATCCGATCAAGATCGTAGCTGAGGTACTAGCTACTAGTCGAAGTCCACGAGAACACTAGTAAGACCGAAGTCTCCGCTGCAAAAACATAAATGAAGCAACATGAGTACAAAGGTACTCAGCAAGACTTACATCAGATCCTAGCATACATGCATTTGTATCAAGAGGGTACTGTGGGGTTTAGTTGCAGCAAGCCAGCTTTGACTCTGTGGCTATCCTGTTCTACGACTACCAGAAACTCTTGAGGTGAGACAACGTACACGAGTCCACTAATCACCACACAATACACTACTATGGATTCATCCCCGTCTCCCTACGAGAAGGCCATCCATAGCACTCACACTTGTCTTGAGCTTTTTATAGTATCCACTTCAAGTTGTCTATGTACCATGTAAGCATCCAAGAAGTCCATAACCGCGGACCCGGCTATTCGAATAGATCATGTTAACCCTGCAGGGGTGTACTTCTTCACACACGCTCTCGCCACTTACCGCCATGTACACGTCATGTATCTCGGAAACCTTCAAGCGGAAGCCTGGCGAGGGTGTCGGCCACGACCTGACTAACCACACAAGACTCTAGTCCAGGTTTATCGCCTATTCGGGTTCCATCCGCAAGGAGATCCGGCCGGGGTGTCGCTCACGGCCCCAAACGATGTGAGCAGGGTTCCCAAGCCCACCATCCGGGTGCCACTTGGTACACCATGCCACGTGTGCCTAGTCTGTCCCAAGCCCACCCTGCCGGGTGCCACTTGGTAGAAAAATAGCACTACCTACAAACACCAAAAACTAGTTGCGACTCCTGGACAGAGATCAAGTTGGTTAATAAGTCGAGAGGGCTTGGAGAGCCCGGAGCCCAATGTGTGGTAGTATCGAGTCATTGGACAACATACATAGAACTCGGTGCTTAAGGACGGTTCTAGTGAGACAACCCACCATGTACTCCTACATGGCCTCTCACCGCTACCTTTACCAAATCGTGTTCACACACTTAACTCTCAGCACCAGAACATATCGTAACACTCCAATTCATTCCCAATGAATCAGACCTGACACAACTCTAAGCAATAGCAGGCATAGCATGGTAGGAACACAACAAGGCTCAATCAACTCCTACACATGCTAGTGGGTTTCAACTATTTACTGTGGCAATGACAGGTCATGCAGAGGAATGGGTTCAACTACCGCAGCACAAAGTAACAGATGAATCATTGTTGTCCTAATGCAATAACTGAGAGCAGGAGCGAGAGAGTAGGGTTTTATCGAAATGAACAAGGGGGTTTGCTTGCCTGGTAATTCAACAGAGGAGGCACTGCTTCACAGACAGGTACTCTGGAACGGACTCCGGAGCAGGACCTATCGAGAAGGAACAGTGTCGGCAATCAATACACAAACATATGCAACAATATGATGCATGAACATGGCATGAAGATGTGATGTTGTTTGAGCTAATGCAACTAGTATCATTTGGTTTGAAGTCCATTTGAACCATAAGCTTAAATGCATCTCCAAAGTAAGCTCTTATATATGCCATAATGTGTTTTATCATATTCAGCATGTATAAGTTGGTTTGTCATGCATGAAACTAGTACAGATGGAAAGATTGCATTTTTTTGATAATTTTTCATATATAAATCATTTTAATCTGAGCTACGGTTGAATTGTTATGAATTTTTGAAGTTTAAATCAATTTCTGGAATTTCCTGATTTAATTTAAATCCAGAAATCATATTATTGCGCCAGCATGATGTCAGCACGACGTCAGCAGTCAACTGCGGCTGGCTGGGGTCAAACCTGACGTGTGGGGTCCACACATCAGTGACAGGGGGTTAAACAGGGTTAGATTAACTTAATTAACAGATTAGGGGGGTCGGGCCCACTGGTCAGTGTTAGTGGCTAATTAGGTTTAGCTATTTTTTAAACTAAAATTAGCAGGGCCTGGCCCCACTAGTCAGCGACCCTGGGGGGGGGTCAAACCCCAGGTCAAACAAGTCAAACCCGCTGGCGGTTAGCCGCCGGCGAGGTCCGCGGCGTACATGTGCCCCGGGTTTCCTCTGTGGTGCTCCAAATGGCGTGCGGCTAGGCGCGTTGGAGAGCTGGCATGATGGCGCGTCGGGCGGTGGCCGTGGCTGGGCCTGGGGTGGCCGGAGTCGACGGCGGCGAGCTCGGCTGCGGCTGCCGGAGTTCGGTCGTGCACGAGAACCCGTTTGGAGCTCGAGGACGAGAGAAACAACGCGCTAAGGATGCTCTACGGGGCCTTACAAACGTGTTGGACTCGCCGGGGTGACCAAATGGTCACCGGAGCTGCGTCGACGGCGAGCTCGGCGGCGGCGGAGGTTCGGCCATGGTGGGGAAAGGGCTTACGGCGAGCGGGTGACTAAGCGGAGAGGGGAAACGGTGGCGGAGCTCACCGCGGATCCAACAGCGTCGTCGGCGAGCTCGGGGAAGGCTTGGGGCAGCCGGAGCGACGACGGCGATCTCGTCGGCCGAAGCTTGAAGACGACGGCGATTGCGATGAAGCGGAGCTCGCCCGGGTTGCTTGCTCGGTGAGGAGGGAGAGGGGGTAGCGGCGGAGCTGGGAAGCGTGTCGGGGAGGCGAGGGGAGGCCGGTGGCCACGGCAACGGCGAGCGGCGGCGGCGATGGCGCTCGGGTGTGCGAGGGAGAGAGCAGGGGGAGAGGAGGAGGGCGAGGGAGAGTGCGAGAGAGGTCGGGGTGGCTGCATGGCGTCTCCGGGGCATCCAGACGAGGAGGGGAGAGGGCAGGCAGGCAGAGAGGGAGGTGGCGTGGAGCGGTGGCGCGCGCGCGCGCCGGGCACGCTCCCCTCCCTCTGTCGAGGACGAAGACGACAGAGGAGGAGGCGGGCTGGGCCGCCTGCTGGCTGGGCCGGCCTGCTGCTGCTGGGCTAGAGGCGCGAGGCAGAAGCCCAGGTAAGGTTTTTCCTGTTTTATTTCTTTTCTAATTTTTCTGACATTTGTTTTGATTTAGTAATAACACTAAATCAATTTATTTCCTTATGCCCATTTTTATAGAAGCTAGTGGTATTATTCCAGAGCTCCTTTATAAATGGCATAATTTTTGGACATATATTAATATATATAACTAATATATTTCCAATGCAAATATTTATGCATTAATTCCAAATGCCCAAAATAAATACCTATGAGCTCTTAAAAATAATGGTTTGATTTTATCTCTGTCCAATATTTTCAGAGAGCAACATGAGCATTTTCTTGGACCCTTTTGGAGAAATTTTTATTTGGCTCATTTCAAAAATGATTCTGAGGGTTCCACCAATCCTCAATTCAAATTTAAATGACATTTAAACATGATGCACAAATGACTAGCTAGTCTAGGTTATACCAGAACTAGGGATGTGACAACTGAAACTTACCTGGCGCAGCCCACCAGCCCACCGGCTCGGCCCAGTCCACTGGCTCTTGCCAGCCGTCCTCCTCCTCTCGCCAGGAGGACAAGAAGCGCGTGGCCGGCGCCCGCGGCCACACGCCGGCCACCTCCTGCTTCCGCCGACGCCCTGGATGCGTCCACGAGTGCCACGCCGACCCCCACGTCCCCCTCTCTTCTCCCCACTCTCCCCGTGGCCCTCTCCCCCTCTCTGGCTCTCTCCCCATTTCCCCGCCGAGCGCAGACATCGTCGCCAACGAGGCTCCGGCCACTCAATGGCCGCGCCACCCTGTCCACTAGTCCTACCACACCTCCAGGAGTTCAACGCACCAATCCATGCGCCTCCCCGTGCCCCTAGCGACTAGCTCAACCTCACCCGAGCTCCGGCCACCGCCAAACTCGTCACTGGCGATGTTTCCAGCCACCCCAGCTCCACCCACTGCCACCACTCGACGCGGCTTCCTCCCTGCATCACGTAGATAGTCTCCGCCGTCGTTTTGGTCACCGGAGTGCAAATCCCGCGCTGCGCCGCCGCATCTGGCCTCGCCGGCGGCTAGACGCCGGCGAGTTTGACTTTGTATGACCCCATGTGGGACCAGGTTGACTACCCCCTGAGTCTATGACAGGTGGGGCCGGCCTACTAATTAGTTTAGGATTAGTTTTAACTAATTTTAATTAGTTTAGTCACTGACATGTGGGCCCAGGTCCCACTGATAGTTAATTAGCACTAACATAATTCTGTTAATTAGCTGAGACACTGACAGACAGGGCCCACCAGTCAGGTTTGACCTGGCCGACCCAGTTGACCCGCTGATGTCACACCTTGTCATGCTGACGCATTAATTCAATTACTGGAATTATTCTTATATAGGAAATTCCAGAAAATAGCCAAAACTTCTAAAAATCATAGAAAATCAACCATAGCTCCAAATCAAACAAGTTATATATGAAAAATGATCAGAAAAATTCAATCTATCCATCTGTAATGGTTTGATGCATGACAAAACAAGTTAACCTTGCTGTTTAAGCAGAATAAGATAATGCACTAATAAGGCTATGTTAAATGAGCTAACATTTGAATCTTTGATTCAAATGAGTTCATCCCCTTCTGTTTTAGCTTGCATTAGGCCAAGACACTTTCATCTTGCCATGTCATAGCATGCATCATATTGTTGCATATTGTCATGTGTTTATTATGTTCGGTGTGCCTTTCGTGGTAGGTTCTGCCTCCGAGGATAACCCCGAGTATCCGTCTGAAGGGCAGTACCCTACTACCACTACATCAGGCAAGCAACCCATTGATCATTCCGATACAAACCCATGTTCTCGCTTCTGCTCTTGTTTACTGCATTAAGACAACGCGATTCAAACTGCTGTGTGCTACAGTAGTTGAACCCTTATCCTCTGCATGACCTGTCATTGCCACAGTAACTAGATGAAGCCCACTAGCATGTGTAGGAGTGGATTGAGCCATGTATGTGTTTCCTACCTTGCTATGCCTGCTATGCTTAGAGTTGGGTCGGGTCTGGTCCATCTGGGTGATGGGCTAGAGTGAAATGATTATATCGGTAATGTGAGGGATGTGTTGAACATGATTTGGTAAAGGTATCGATGAGAGGCCATGTAGGAGTACATGGTGGGTTGTTTCATTGAGGCCGTCCATAAGAACTGAGATCTGTATGTGTGATTTAAGATGCAGTTACTACCATACATTGGGCCCGAAACCAATGGACCCTCTCGTCTTCTTAATCACTCTAGTACTCTGTCCAGGAGTTGCAAATAGTTTCCGGTGTTTGTAGGTTATGTGTTGGCGGCCGTGCGTAGCGCTGACCCTAGGGGTGGGCTATGTTGCGGTAGATACACTGTGGCACGGTGTACCGAGTCACCCATTTGGTGTCTCGAGAACCCTGTTCACATCGTTCGGGGCCGTATGTGGAAACCTCGGCCGGACTCCCTGCGGATGGAACCTGGATAGGTGATAAACCTGGACTAGAGGCTTGAGTGCTTTGGGTAGGCCGTGTCCGACACCCTCGTTGGGCTTCCGCTTGAAGGTTGCTGAGTACATGTCGTGTAAACGGCGGTAAGTGGTGAAAGCATGTATGAAGAAGTACACCCCTGCAGGGTATAAACTATTCAAATAGCCGCGTCCACGGTAAAGGACTACTTGGTTGCCTATACAGTTCATAGACAAGTTAATGGTTACTACTAAAAGACTCAAGATAAGTGTGAGTACCTAGGATAGCCCTCTCGTAGGATGACGAGGGAGGATCCCCAGTGGAGTATTGTGTTGGTGAGTAGTGGACTCGTGTGCGAAAACTATTTTTACTAGAGAAGTTCCGTAGGATAGCTTAGCCAAGAGTCAAAGCTGGCTTGCTGCAATAACCCCACCACCTTCTTGAGAATGAGCATGTATAGTAGGATCTGATGTAAGACTTGTTGAGTACCTTTGTACTCATGTTTGCTTAATTACTGTTTTCAGACGACAACACCGCCCCCTTCGATGGGTTTTATGTAGACCTTGATGTCGACGAGTGACTAGCCACCCAGGTGGTGATCCTGGCCATGGAGGGCCCTATGTAGATAGACAGGCTTCGATAAGCCTTCTTACTTTCTAGTGTCTGTACTCAGACTATTTGCTTCTGCATGTGCTTGTATGCTTGTATGACTTGAGTGTCGGGTCATGTGACTCCTACCTGTATGAACATGTTATGTATGGCTCTCTGGAGCCTTTAAATAAAGTACTTGAGTTGTAGAGTTTTGTTGTGATGCCATGTTGTATGTACTCATATCGGGCATATTGTGTGTATGATTGAAATGCTTGGTATGAGTGGGATCCGACAATCTAGTTGTTTATCCTTGGCAGCCTTTCTTATGGGGAAATGTAGTCTAGTGTTCCTCGAGCCATAGTAGTCCGCTACATCCCGGTTCACCGGAGTCCTGCTAGCCCAGCACTACTGCTCAGGACACTTGACTGGCCGGCATGTGTTTCACTTCGTTCCTATGTTTGTCCCTTCGGGGAAATGTCACGCGGTGACATCCGGAGTCCTGCCTAGCCTGCTACAGCCCGGGTTCCCCGGAGTCCTGTTAGCCCAGTGCTACAGCCCGGATTCACTCGCTGATGACCGACATGCTCGATGTGATTCATGTATGCCTGTCTCCATAGGTCTGCGCCGCTTTGGGTTCACGACTAGCCATGTCGGCCCGGGTTCTCTGTCATATGGATGCTAGCGACACTATCATATACGTGAGCCAAAAGGCACAAATGGTCCTGGGCCATGGTAAGGCGACACCCGTGGGGATACCGTACGTGAGGCCGCAATGTGATATGAGGTGTTACTGGCTAGATCGATGTGACTTGGAATCGGGGTCCTGACAGCGTTGGCATCGGAGCCGGATTGCCTGTAGGTTCGTTGAGCCAAACTGGTCGATGTCGAGTCTAGAAATGCTTTAGTTATATGTAGGGGAATTGATTGTGGGAGGGAACGTAAGGCTCTTTTACTCCTTTACCTTATGCCATCTGATCTGAGTCATTCTCTTCTCATTCAACGTGGGTTAAGGACTAGGCTCTCTTCTTCTGTCAGGTTCACGTGTTACTAATCCATAGTAGCTTGTAGGATTGTTGTTACAAGCCCCAGTTCAGTTTGTACTATTTCTAGTATGTTGCTAATTGAATCAGAACCTTGATATGATGTTGCTGAGTGGTATTGCAAACTGTTGTGGATGTCTCAAATCTTTTTCTGAGCATTTACAGCTGTTATGCTGTCCAATTTTTCCTAGAAATTCTAATGTCTTTGCATTGTGGTTGTGCTTTCAGATGGCCAACCGTGCTCAAAACCAAGTGGTTCGCCTGACCCGGTGCCTCGACGTGCCCGGTCATACTGCTATGTTAGTCCGGGTAATGACCGAGACGGGTTACCGTTGGTATCCCGAATACACTGTCGAAGAGCAATTCCGAGATTTCAACCAGAGCCAGTACCTCTATACCGTCAGGATATATCCCTCTTATCCTGGAGCCACTGAGCCCCTTCACTGTTCCTATGGACTCGGGGTTACTGTTGAGATGGTTGTGCAGGATGCTGCCTATTCCATGATGACCATCATGCGAGTCCGGTCTGGCCTGCTTCGGAACACCGACTTCCGTTATATGCCAACTTCACTTCTGGGAGCGCAAGGGTATCTCCAGGCCATTTATGCTGACCCCAACATGAGGAGTCACTACTCTGCACCACTGCCCAGATGCTCGAGGATAAGGACCGCGAAAATCGGGCCTTGCGTATGGAGCTTTTTAACTCTCGTGCTGAACACTGGGCCACATTGACTCGATTTGCACCGGTGGTACAAGCAGGATACATGGATCTGAGGGATCTGTATCCTGTACGGTATGGATTGCCAGATTGTATGGAGTGGCGCGATGTTGGAGGCATCACCCCACCTCGTGGTCCCCGTCTGCCACCACCTGTGGGGCCAAGGCCACATCCGAGTCCCTTTGGTCCGCAGGCTCCGCGGGACCGTCTGTTCCTAGATGAACATGTTCCACTTCCAGGTTTTGGTGGCGACTTCTATGAGGATTACTACAGAGCCGTCTGAGCTAGTAGTAGTTCCACTAGTATTGTAGTAGTTGTATTCTCCACAGTCCTGCGTGACTGTGGGATACGACTTGGTGTGTATCACGCTCCGGAGGTATAGGAAAATAATGTATAGGAGCTTGGAATGCCTCCGATGAGATGTAATGTCTTTCACCATAGTTGTACACTACTAGGGAAAAGCCTAGCAGCAACGCGGGTTTTCGGCCTTTTAGTAGCGCGAGGGCCGGCGCTACTAATAAGGCGCTACAGCTAACGTATAGCAGTAGCGCTGGTCCACCCGCGCTACTGCTACACAAGTGTTACAGCAGCGCGCTTAAAGGAACCTCGCTACTGCTAATAGCTATAGCGTGCTTCCCCTGTGCGCGCTACTGCTACAACCACGCTGCTGCTAACTTTTCTCCACTCACTACTGCTAATTTTAGTTGTTTTTTGTTTTTTTTCGGCATATTTTTTTGTATTTGAACAGGCTTTATAGAAGAATCTTTAGCACATACAAATGTCATCATGATACACATACAAATGCCTGCGAGACCACAAATGTAACCATAACATATACATACAAATAGTGTCGTCATAATCATCATCCAACACAAAGTGGTATCTTGTCATCATCTCGAAAATAGCGATACATGCAAGTCTCGAATACTTGCAACTACAACGCCATCCATCTAAACAAAGGTATACGCGAGAAGAGTTATCACTATGAGTGAGAGCGGAACTATGCAGTACATGAGATGGTGGTTACAAGTCCTCTCTCGCGCTAGCATGAACCTCAAGTAACACCAAAAAAGAAAGAGTTAGCAACTAGATGCAACATACAGTACGCAAATTAATTAACTAGAGGTACGTAGGTCATCGTACGCAAACTAACAAAGTAGCGTTACGCAAGTTCGGCAGGGATCATGGACATCACAAAGTTGCATCGCTACAAATAGTATACAAGTTCAACCGACACATATCATCATCATCGGCATCATAAATCACTAGAAGTTCCATCCTTCCATATCATCGAGGATGGACCCTAGCTTCTTGAACGACGTGAGGTCTAGACGTTGCATGCCTATGCGAGTTCGGACGTCAGCTCGCGATATACGGCCGTGGTGGAACATCCCCTTCTCATCGACGACTTCTTTCATGATGATCGTCGCAATGTCGCTTTGGATGCGAAAGAAGTCATCTCTAAGTTTATAATCCGCTTCTCCATGACATTCTAGCCACTTGTGGATATGATCATCATTTCTGCTTCTCATGCGAAGCTTTTGGTGATCCTTGTTGAACTGAATCATGAGATGGAGGATGTACAATCCATCCTTCTTGCTTGGTTTTGGGACTTGGATGCAGGAGAAGTTAGTTTTATGCGCGAAACCCATCTTCTTGTTCCTTTGTTTCCTGATCTGCATGTGGCGACCTCTAAAGCTGAAGCCTTGGAGAGCATCATCTAGAATATTCATTATATGGGTGTAGTCTTTTTTCTCGTAGTCTCTTGAAGGGTCAAAATACACGGCGTGGGAGACTTGCGGATAAAGAACGATAAGGACGGCGCGCCCATTGCTGTGGGGAAAAGACACCTCAACTTATTCCCCATAGAGAGAGAAGGAATGATTGAAATGTATGAAAGGGTTGTTCAAAACTGACTTACTTTGGATGATAAGGCACAAGGACAATTTCCCGGTACTTATTTTGTACCATGAAGTTTTGGAGGTAGTCCCTAGCAGTTTCACGCTCAAAGTCGCCGAGACTCAAGAAAGACTCATGCATGTAGTATGGATCCGCCACACAGATTTGCGAGACTTCTTCACTGTTCATGACAGAGCTCATATGTAGCGCAAAAAGGCGGACGATTGTAAAATCGAGCCGCCTTGTCAGAAACATCTCAAAGATATGGTCAAACCGCAGGAAGAACACCTCCGTGGGCCGTGTCTCGACGTAGCACTTCCCCTCAGGCACACGAGCCGCGCATGTCGGATATCCTGGATCCTTTGAGGCTAGTAGGCTTTTCTCAGTCGACAACACATGGTCGTGCAGTCTCCTGAGATCCCCTGATAGTGCCTCCAGCGGTTTCGGCGGTAGCATCGGCTCGCCCGTGAGATGGAACATGGCCGCACCTTTCATGGGTAAATGCTCTTCAGAATGCATCGTTTGGCTGCTATGTGCTCTGGCTTGTTTGGAGGCAGCTATCTTCTCCGATCTCTTTCTCTCCTTTTTCTTGGGCACACCTTCTAGACCCTTCCTTAACCCCTGCCCCAGTGTTCCCGGGCTAAGTACTGTACGACCCTCGCGCTGGGATAGTTGAGCCTGTGTTGAGGCGGCATCTTCAGGCGTGACCTATGAGGATTTCATGAAGAGAGACTTTTTGCAATCCCTGCTACGACCTTCCTGCCCGGGCATATCATCCATATCCTCATTAGCAAGCTGATAGCCCGATTCGTCATATGGTTGACTCATCAATTCTATGTCACAGTCATACGCATTTGTATTGAGGAAATCCATAGGGTCGACCTCCGTCTCATCATCCATTCTCTGTTCTACAGGACAAATTACATCAGCCAGCACTATTGCACCCCCTTCATCATGTCGTCCGCCGCTCTCACCCGGCACTACAGGAGCTGGTAATTGCGTAGGCGGGGTGGTGGTCTCCGCACATGCTTGTTGATGTGTGGTTATTGGTGTGCTCTCGACTGGCTCCAGACGAATAAGATTCTTCGGCCATAGCAGCACCCAACCCTTGCAGCTTCTAATCCACGGCGGGGTCTCGTCGTCCGCTCCCACATGCTGTACTGGAGGAGGCTAAATCCTCGTGCCCCGATTTCACACTGGACAAGCTAACCCTGAAGTGCCCAACAGGTATCGGCTGATTGTGGAACGTGGGTTGCAAGGGGTCCATTACCATCCCCTTTCCCACGTCCACCTTCTGGCCTTTGATCAAGTAGAGTATGGTGCACGGGGTTTCTTTCGGCTGCAAACACATAGGTCTGTGGCGTAAAACATCCGAAAGGCAACAAAAATGGAATATTATATATATATATATATATATATATATATATATATATATATATATATATATATATGGTGGTGCGACATGTAATTACCGTGATGGCGTCGAGCTCAGCCAAAGACGAAGGCCCACTGAGCGCGCCAGAGACTAAGGACGGGCTGCTATGAGTGGGAGCGGCTGCGAGAGGAGGCCCAGTTGCGTGGGCAAGTGATGGTGTGATGATGTTGTTGTTCATGGAGTTGCTCCCGTTGAAACTGGGCAACGGGAAATCATGTACCGTCTTGTCTGGATTTTCCTTCATCCAGTTGATGATAACCGGAACCAAGTTAGTAGCGAAATCATTTCTGCAGGCAGTTATAGCTGCATTGACTGCCTGCTGTAACAACTCATATTTGTCCTCGGCTGCTTTTTTCGCGTCCTCAGCTGCTTTTTTCTCGACCGCAAGCTTCACCTTCGCGTCGATGTCCGCCTGACTAAACTTCTTTTTCTGCTTCTTGGCCTCCGGGCCCTCGTTGTAAAACACCTTCCACGTGGCGCCATCTCCAGCACCGTGCACACGACCATATTGCGGCCGCTGGCCCAAAGGGAGTCCCTTAAGTTCGTTCAAGGCCCGGTTGAGAGGGGTGTCCCACTTGGGCCTCATTGGAGAAGTAGTGTTTTCGGCTGCAAGCTGGTGTTGCTTCTCCAGTAGTCTAATCATTTTCCTCGTGATCTTGTCCGTGTAAAAAACCTTTTTCTCCTTGTCCCACTTGTAGCGGGCCCGGATGAAGTCATGCTCCAAGGGGTTGGTGAACTTCGCGAAGGGGTCTGGGAGACCCGCGGCTTCACGTTCCGCGTCCTCCTTATCCCATATGGGCCTTTTACCGAGGTAGCCACGACTTCTGAGGCGATGCTTCCCCATGTTCCTTTGCTGAAGGCTCTTGAATTTCGCAGCCTTAGCCTTGGCGTCCTCGGTAGCGCAAGTGTCCTTGAACTTTTCGAACTCCTCTTCCGTAAGTGTCGGATTTTCCTCCAGAATCTTGGACAGGGGTTCCTCAGCCTCAATAGCTCGTTTCACCCTCGATTTCCAGGAGGCCAAATCATTGCTGAAAATGCCCATGGCGTGATTGTTAATCTTTTTCATCTTCGGATCATCCCACGGTTGTTCTATGTTATCATCCCGATCGGGGAACTTGAATCTCTTGTGCAACTTTTTAGGAGCAACTGCGTCAAATGTTCTTTACTCCTTAAGTCATCGTCGTTGATGCTCGTGCATTCCCGTAGGATGCATCCTACTTGGTTCCCATAGCACTTGCGAGGTTCTTCCGGCTCTAACGGCTCAAACTTGCCAGGTGCCATCTTTGTGATCACAAGTCATCCAATCCCTAGTTTGTTAGGTTTTCGTATCCTCTGCTTCTTATGCCTCTTTTCGGTACCGGCATCGGCGCCGATATCTTCCCCGACGGTACCTTCCCCACCGGTCTCGGCGCCGCCATCGGTGCTGGCGCCGTCGGTGTCGGTGTCGGCGTCAGTACCATCATCGAGGCGGACCTGCAAACCTTGCTTAGCAGTCAAAAAGTCGAGGTAGTATTGTTCACCCTCATAATCCATCTCGTCTGCATCTTGGTCAGAAGGCCCAGTTTCTTTGTTGTTCGACATGTTTCCTATGATTAAGTGTCCTCATTTATTTCTAAAAGTGTGAATAAATGAGAAATGAGATAAAAAAGAAATCTATGTGCCAGCACTCGATATGCCAACTATGTAGCACAAATCATGCCTTTATTCACGGGAAATTTCGGCATGACCTTTGCTAAAAAATGGACATATCGAGCGCCTGAAATTCACCGGAACGGAAATGAATCAACATTCCGGCATAACATAGGCAACTCGGATCATTTACCAAAACATGACATGTCCAAAACATGACATATCCACATATCACATGTCCAGTTCAAATTTGCATATAAATTCAGCAAATTTTGAAACCTATCTAAATTCATAACTAAATAGATAACCTAATTAACATAACTAAAACCTAAGTAAATTAACCCTAGCTAGCAGAGAGAGGGGGGGG
>NC_041388.1:322022028-322048432 GCF_002162155.2 Triticum dicoccoides
GCGAGCGCGCCTGGGTCAGGGCGGCGGGGTCGGGGGCGAGCGCGGCGGGGTCGGGCGCGGCGGGGTCGGGGGCGAGCGCCGAGGTCGGGGGTGGGCGCGTCGAGGTCGGGGGCGGGCGCGGCGGTGCGACGGGGCCGGGGAAGAGAGAGTGAGGATTTGGGGGAAAAGAGGCGGGATGAAGCAGGGAGAGGGAGAATTTTGGGTTAAATGGACGTAGCAGTAGCGCGTTTACACGAAACGCGCTACTACTATTACAAGCAGCTATAGCGATTTTCTGCAGAAACCGCTACTGCTACCTTGACTAGCTGTAGCTCTTTTTCACTAAAGTGCTACTGCTATAACCAGTTTCCCTTTTTTCTTTTCCTCAGCATAATAGGAACATATATATTACATCATTGGACCCTTGCATAATAATGGCTAAGTGTGTATACAAAATAGGAACATATATATATATATATATTACATCATTGGACCCATGCATAATAATGGCTAATTAAGTGTGTATACAAAATAGGAACATATATTTCCATTTTGCAAAAGCATGAAATCTTAATCACACCTCTATCTCGAGATCGAGCACACGATGGAGATGATGATGTAGGGAGGTCAAAAGTGCACAAAGCTCTTCTTGACAAAGAAAGATCTAGTTAGGGGGCAAATATGTCACTTAACTAAATGCTACATCTACCTAGCTAGCTAATTTGGGAGGAGACAACTTCAACTAGTGGAGGGGGGAGGAAAAAGAGAAAGGAGATGAATTAATGGAGGTGGTGTAGTTATAGTGAGGAGTAATGAAGAGAGAGAAAGGTAGGTAGAAGCGGGAGAGTAATGGGGGGAGAAGTATTGAGGAAGAAGAAGAGTGAGAGAGGGAGGATGTGGGAGGTAGGGGAAAGGGAGGAGAGGAGATGGGGAGGGGAGGTGGAAAAGGTGGTGGGTGCTGCGTCTTAGCAGTAGCACGGGAGAGAAAGCATGCTGCTTTTAAGAGCGTAGCAACAACACGCTTTCCTGTCACGCGCTACTGCTAAACGGGCCAACCCTGTGCACAATTTCAAAATTAGCAGCAGCGAGGTGACAAAAAAGCGCGCTGCTACTATGGCATTAGCAGCAGCGCGCTCCCTGGCGCCGCGCTACTGGTAAACTTATGTCGTTGTGTACTGTCGGTGGATTTTTGTAGCAGCGCGGTTTAAGCGTCACGCGCTACTGCTAAGTTTGCACCAGTAGCGAGCTTTCCGTAGCCGCACTGCTACTACTTAGCAGCAGCGCCTGTTTTTATGCCGCGCTGCTGCTAAGATTCTGTGTATAAGGTTTTCCCTAGTAGTGGTACTCTAGCCTGGGCTTGTACTAAACTATGTACGGTGTGTATGACCAATGGTATATATATGGCAGTTTCTATATTACCATGTCGTGCAATGAACATCTTAGCATTCCATGTTATCCATTACATTCTGCACTTCCTTGCTAAGTTTGTGCCATCCTTATCCAAACCGTTGTCTTGTTTTCTCCTAGGATGGTCAACACCCGCAGCAACCCTGCTGCCCCAGAGCAGGGGGAAGCCAGTGCAGCTACGGGTGAAAATCTGCCTCACCCGCCTTCTTTGGCCGAAGTGATGCTGGAGGCGGAAAGAAACAAGCGTGAGACTAACCGCCTGTTAGAGCGGATTGAGCAGAACACTGCACGCCATCAGCGAAATGACTTGGTGTCAATCAATGACTTTATCGAGCTGTACCCACCAAAGTTTAACCATTTTGTCGAGCCCCTCGACGTGGATGACTGGCTTCGCCGCATCACCCACAAGCTACGTTCTGCCAACGTAGCCGAAGCCGACAAGGTTACTTATGCTGCCTGTCACCTCGAAGGCCCTGCTAGCCTTTGGTGGGAAAACATTGAAGCTACGCGCCCAGTCGGTCAAATCACTACTTGGGCTGAATTCAGTGAGGCTTTCCGTGAGCATCACATTCTGGAAGGTCTCATGGATCGCAAGAGGGAAGAGTTCTGCAATTTCACCCAAGGAAGACTGACTGTGGATGCATATAGTCGTGAATTTGGGAATCTGGCACGATATGCTCCTGAAGAAGTATCTACCGACGCTAAGAAGCAGGCAAGGTTCCACAAGGGACTTAGCCCTGAGCTTCGCCGTGATATTCGTCTGCACGAGTGCACTTCCTTTCAGAAGTTGGTCAATAAAGCCATCAGTGCTTAGTCAGGTCAGTCTGGCTATGACACTTCACGCAAGCACTCACGTGATTTTGGCTCTTCATCCGGCTCTGGAGCTCAGAAGCGCCGGGTGTGGATCCCAAGCATGGCACTGCCACCCAGGTTCATACCGAGGCCATCCTTGGAGGCACCTCGTCCCAACCAGCAGTTTGCACCGCCCAAGCCCTATGGTGGCCCCGCTGCTAATGCTGCTCCACGTCCCAGTGTGGTGACGTGTTTCAAGTGTGGAGAGCCGGGTCACCATAGCCGAGAGTGTCCCTAGAACAACAACCCCAATAAATCTGGAAAGTCCGTTGGCCGTGGTAAGCCAGCGGGAAAGACATTCTACGCCAAGCCGGTCACCACTGCACGTGGCCATGTCAACTATGTCTCAGCCGAGGAGGCTCACGAGTATCCTAACATCGTCCTTGGTACGCTCCTGGTTAACTGCCATCCGGCATCTATTCTTTTCGATACTGGAGCATCTCATTCATTCATATCCGAGAACTATGCTCGATTGCATAACACGACATTCTATGACATGCCCACTTCCATGGTAATTCAAATTCCGGGTTCCAAATGGCAAACTTCTAGAGTAAGCCATGGGAACGAAATTCTTGTCGATAGACTTGTCTTCCTTGCATCCTTAATAGCTCTCAAGTCCTCGGACATAAACATCATCTTGGGTATGGACTGGATGTCAGCTCATTATGCTAAGATTGATTGTGCCACTAGAACCGTTCAACTTACTCATTCATCGGGCAAGACAGTCAATGTCTTAACTCGTGTGGCCAAGCGCCAGCTTTACTCCCTAAATGCCAACCCCCTTCCAGACCTTGAGGATGTTCCGGTAGTCTGGGAATTTCTGGATGTCTTTCCAGAAGAACTGCCAGGTGTTCCACCTGACAGGGATGTCGAGTTCGTGATAGACCTTGTTCCAAGAACCGTTCCAATTTCTAGGAGACCCTATAAGATGGCACCCTTAGAACTAGCCGAGATTAAGAACCAACTCGATGAGTCCTTGAAAAAGGGTTTCATCCATCCTAGTTCCTCTCCTTGGGCTAGCCCCGTCCTCTTTGTCAAGAAGAAGGATGGAACGGATCGGATGGTTGTAGATTACCGACCTGTCAACTTGGTCACTATCAAGAACAAGTATCCGCTTCCCAGAATCAACGATCTGTATGATCAGCTCGCTGGATACTCAGTCTTTTCCAAGATGGATTTGAGGTTAGGCTACCATCAAATCAAAATCAGAAACGGGGACATTCCCAAAACAGCCTTTGTTACTCGTTATGGCCAATACGAGTACACCGTTATGTCCCTCGGTTTAACCAATGCCCCAGCCACCTTCTCTCGGTTAATGAACTCGGTCTTCATGGAGTATTTGGATAAATTCGTCGTAGTTTACCTCGATGACATACTCATCTACTCCAAGAATGAAGAGGAACATGCCGAACATCTAAGGCTGGTATTGATGAAACTTCGAGAGCATCGCCTTTATGCCAAATTCTCCAAGTGTGAATTTTGGTTGCCAGAGGTGACCTATCTAGGCCATGTAATCTCTGGTAAGGGTATTGCTGTCAATCTCGAGCGAGTTCAAGCCATCCTTGATTGGACTCCATCTGAGACGGTCAAGCAAGTTTGGAGCTTCCTTGGCTTAGCGAGCTATTGCTGCCGCTTCGTCGAGAATTTCTCCAAGGTTGCTAAACCTCTAACTGAACTCCTCAAGAAAGATAAAAAGTTTTAGTGGACCCCACAGTGCGAGTTCAGCTTTCAGGAACTGAAAAGACGCCCAACATCTGCTCCCGTACTGGTACCACCAGATGTCTCCAAGGACTTTGTTATCTATTGCGATGCCTCGCGACAAGGAGTAGGTTGCATACTCATGCAGGATCGTCAGGTAATTGCCTATGCTTCACGACAATTACACCCACATGAGGAAAACTATCCCACACATGATCTAGAGCTTGCAGCTGTAGTCCATGCACTCAAAACTTGGCGACATTACCTCCTTGGTAATCGTTGCGAGATCTTCACCGATCACCAAAGTTTGAAATATATCTTGACCCAACCAGATTTGAATCTCAGGCAAAGACGTTGGGTCGAGTTGATTTCGGATTACGACTTAGGAATAACTTACACCCCAGGCAAAGCCAATGTCATGGCTGATGCGCTAAGTCGTAAATCTTATTGTAACAACTTGATGTTACACCAAAGTCAACCACTTCTCCACGAGGAATTTCGTAAACTCAATCTTCACATTGTTCCTCGAGGATTCCTATCCACATTGGTGGCAAAACCTACCTGACGGTGTCCTGGACTAGGGGGTACTCAACACGTCATCTCCCGATCTAATAGATTGGGCCGAGGACCCCCGTGGCCGTATACTCATGGGCCAGTTCGGACAGCTGCCGCATACAAGGAAGATTTCACTAGACTTGGCGATCAAGACAAGGACTCCACCCCACCGGCGTATTCGGCTAGGACTCTTGTTATCCTAGGCCTCTGGTGCATTATATAAACCGAGGCCAGGCTAGTCGATAGATATCATACAACAATCATACCATAGGCTAGCTTCTAGGGTTTAGCCTCCTTGATCTCGTGGTAGATCTACTCTTGTACTACCCATATCATCAATATTAATCAAGCAGGACGTAGGGTTTTACCTCCATCAAGAGGGCCCGAACCTGGGTAAAACATCATGTTCCCTGCCTCCTGTTATCATCAATTCTAGACGCACAGTTCGGGACCCCCTACCCAAGATCCGCCGGTTTTGACAGCGACATTGGTGCTTTCATTGAGAGTTCCGCTATGTGATCGACAAAAGGATCGATGGCTCGCCTGCAGATCAACTGCGACTTCGGCATCTTCGTCACCAGCTCGACTGGTCACCTTGGTTCGACCAAGAGTTGCGCCCCGTGTTCGGATCACCATGTCCGGACGAGGGCCTTCATCAAACATCAACTCCGATCTCTATCAAGATCACGGAGGAATCATCTATGGAGCTCGGGGGCTCAACGTCAACATTGCCCTCAAGAGACCGTGCTGTTTTTCTGGACAGCGAACTCGTATCTGCCACCACCACCTCCTCGAGTATCGCTTTGACGATCTCTTTGGTGGAATTATGCGGAATTGAGTCTACAACAACCCTGGAAAATTTCGTCGAGTTCCGATGGAGGAATCTCTGGCAATCCACGATATACCTGAGCCCTGTCAAATCTGGACGGGAATTTGGATGAGTTTAGGGCGTGGTGTCCAGCTTCTAGCTCGGACGTCCTTTCGAAGATCCAACCATTGATCGGCTGCGGAATTCCTATATCTACCACCTCTCAAAATTTCGGCTCGATCCGACCGTCCAAACTCCGGGAACCTTCCGATTAGTGCATCACTTTTTGGATCTGTTTTCTGCGCGAAAACGAATCCGACCCGAGTTCATCTTTTTTATGAACAGGATTTCGGACATCCCTTTTGAAGGAAGTTTTGTATGGGGTATTGTGCTTTGTTCCCAAACACATCCCACTAACTATAAGATCTTTTGAACATGATCTTCAACATCATGCTGGTGTCAAACCAGTCCGGCAATATTACTCCACGACTGCCAACCTGGGCTAGACACGGTGTCACTTTGTTGAGCCGAGCTCAACTTCTTCGGATCATCATCTCGGCAAGCCAAACAAGAGCCCGGCATCGCGAAGGATAAATCATCACCAACATCGCCGCCCCACGGATTACACGGAGCAGGCATACCGGCATTGCCGCAGGGTCACTTCATCAAGCCGGCATCGACCACGTCACGACCTGCATCGACAGGGCCGCACTATTGCTTCTTCAAGCTGGTGTCCATCACGCCGACCTACTTCGACTCATCGGCTGACATCGAGGCTTCGACATCTCGGCTGGACCGGGGGCTTCGCCATCTCTTCATCAACCTACTCCGAACACTTCGGCGTCACTAGCCGACCAGCTCCGTCACATTAGCTGGGCTGAGGGCTTTGCCTCAGTGAGTCAACCTTTACCAGCATTGCCATGCCGTCGTTTTATCGCCCATTAGGCAATGGGTGTGCGGAGCGGGTCCCAATTTTAGGAATCACCTTCCTTTGGATTGCTACAACAAATAAACCAGGTGCTATTAATCCCAGTATTTTTTGCTTATTTGGGTTCATTTTTCCCAAGGAATTATTACTCTGGTTTGTCCGTCATATGTACACAGGTCTATCAAATGGTGGCCGCATTAACGACAGTCGCATGGTGGTTCGGTCAGTTTCCGTACATAGTCCGGCGAACGCCGCACTCGGAGCTCGGACCGACCTGCGAATTCAGGCCTTGCCACGCCTTTACCGCATCACGCCGACGCCCTACATCGACATTGACTTCGGCGCCAAGACATATTTCTTTTATTACCCACTTTGCATAAATTATTTATTATGCAACGATTTTTTAATTATCATTATTACTATTATCTCCGGTTTGCACTATTTTTTGTGCACAGGAAAATGATCCGGGGACTTCGGCGTCACTCTGCCAGTCTGCATTGATCGTGCTATGTCACCACTTCGGCGTGTCAAGCTCTCCGCTCCGCCACCTCGGGACCGGCTTGAGGGATGGAACCTTGCCCCGCATCAAGCTCGGACCGCGTCATCAATACCGAACACATTAACCAGCTAAGTCGCTTTCATGCTCAAAGCTTTAATTTCTAACTTGCGTTCGGTTCGACCAAGCATTATACTTTTTCGAAAAAAGTTGCTTCAAAAAAATTTCCTTGTCCAAACTTTGTTTGTGACGCATAAATTCAAATACCCCATTTACTTGGGGGCTTCCTTTATGAAGCTTTTCCTGTTGCATATGATTATACTTGTACGGCTTCGTTCCTTGTTCGTGTATTACGCCACAATATGCACCATATTGACTTAAGCGATTTGCAAGCTGGGTTGCCTCGCTCCTGTGTTTACCCCTACGTTCCCGATTGTTCAGCTAGGGAGTAAAGGGAGCACCTCTGCGATTGTCACGATCGGGTCACCCGAGCCGGACCTCAGACTGGGTGAAGCCGAAAGCTAGCGCTCTTATAGTTATTCAATGATGGTCGGCACACAACAGAACTCATGAGTACAAAAAATCTATTGCACAAGTCTCGTAATAACAATGAGCACCGAAGAAAGGTATCGGTGGGGGTACTATTTTCTTCGAAGATGCTTCTTACTCTTTGCAGTAATATAACATAAGTTCCCTGAGCGCGCTTTGTCTGTTACAGCCTTATGGCCTGATTGCCTGGTTATTGGAAACACCGTCGATATTCTCGACCGATGGAGTACATAACACTTTTCGGTCCTTAACCGAAGAGGGAGAAGCCGACGGTCGGTTAAGACGCGTTTAAAGTTCGGTTGAACATAGATATGATATAAGTACTTCGGTACATGCAATCATTCTTCTACCCAAGTCACTTGGGGGCTCTTAAGTTTATTTGAGCCATTTTATAATAAGTGTTCTTCTTCTCAGTCGTTGCAAAGTTCTATTATTATTATTATTATTATTATTTATCACTCCTTTTTTCGACGCGAGTGTGCGGTCACTAGCCGGGGAGCCTAATTTCTCTCTCAAAGCCGCTAGAGTTCAGTTTGCTAAACTGGCCTAATGAGAAGTACTCCGCCCTCGGGATAGGAGGTTGAAGCCGTAGGCTGACCCGCTCGAAGTCTTGAGATAGGATGTGTCATGTTAAAGGATGACAGAAGCACTTCTTTTTTCTAAGACCAATTTTCGGATTGGCACCGAACACTTGATCTTGTTCGGACGTCATGTTTTTACTGACGTTTCTTGGTTTTCCAAGCTTTTTGGCACTTTTAAACTATTTGTGCTTTTCCAGCATTAGTCTCGCAGTGCAACGCCGGACACCTTTAGGGATTCGGCAAAAACATTCTCAGATATTGCTATATATGCATCGGTTTCGAATTGTGTCTTCGGTCAATAGTTGGGTTGCCCGGCTCCTGCACTTGCTTCCTACGTTCCGTTTTGTTCGGCTAGGCGTGCAAAGGGAGAACCACTGTGATTGTGCTTCTAGCTCACATGGTTAAGCACCTCAGTGGAGAAAGCCGAAAACTGACTGTCACAATAAGCATAAACTGGTCAGTGATCCGATGACTATGTTAAATGATGGGCCGTTCATAACATTGGCCGAAGTGTTTACGGCTTGACCTCGACTGTCGCCAAACACTACTGGGGGCTATTAACTGGCCTCCCAAACTAAATCCTTGATATTTTTCTCTTACATTCGAGCCGAGGTTTCATGGTCATGCTTAGCATGACAACCCAAAGAAAGGAACCGATAGCGGGACTATTTTCTTTGGAAGACATTTCTTCTGTTAAACAGTAATATAACATATCTCTCTGCGTACCTTTGTTCATAAAACCGTATGGCCAGATTGCCTTGTTTGTCGTAAATCTTGGCCCTCATAAATTCTTTATAAAGTAGGACAAACACTCCTCGGCTACTAGCCATGGAGGTGGAAGCCGATGGTCGGTTAACAAAGTTTTGTACAATGCGGATCCAAGCATTAATGACATAAAGTACTTGGATACATAGAGTCATTACACATAATTTGTGATTTTACTATGGATATCGATCCTTAATTCGGCCACCCGTGCCCGCATTAAGGCTCGGGGGCTACTGGGCTTCAGCCTTATTATTTACAAATATTAAAGGGGCACATTGATCCCCTGATCTGGTGTTGCCACCCGACCAGTGTCTCGGGGGCTACTGCATTGCCTGTTCAATGCAGAAAATTTTAAGTGCAATACAGTTTCCGAGGAGATTTTGATCCTCAGGTTGGTCGGCCGCACCCAACCTGAGTCTCGAGGACTGAGGACGCCGCTTTTCGTGTCCCGAAGTATTCTGCCGAGCTAGGACTTGATCCTCAGGCTGATTTTGCAAATCAACCTGAGTCTCAGCGGCTACTGGGATCAGCGGTCTTACGTCATCCTTCAGGTGCATCTCGGGTTTTAGACTGATACACACCTTGAGGGCTACTAGATATATCTCGGCAGAGAATAAATTGCACCAATAAAAAATATTGACGAAAAATCGGCCCACAGTCGGGGTGGTGCACCACCTCGGAAGCAGTCCGGCATAAAGCTCGGGCGCTAGTGGCTGGCTCCATAGAGGGCATTTCCGGCATTAAGCTCGGCTAAACTCCTTCAACTTTTTTGAACCAAGGTGATATGACACCTCGGATATAGTCTGGCGTTGGAGCTCCGATATAGTCCGGCATTGGAGTTTGGACATAGTCTGGCGTTGGAGCTCGGATACATTCCGGCATTGGAGCTCGGAAGCGGTCCGGCGTTGGTGCTCGGCCGCAAAAGATACCTCGAATGCAGTCCGGCGTTAGTGCTCGGACGCAAGAGGACACTGCCTCTCGGGAACAACTTCAAACCTGAGGTGTGGTATAAAAACAACAAGGCATTGATAAAGGCCGGAAACTTAAAGGGGCTCCTCGGATACCCGACGTGTAAACTCGCCGAATGCATTTCGGCGATCCTCAAGATCGAAGATGAGAAGATTTGTTGAACCAGTTTTCAAGACCGTCAACCGAAGATGAAGAACAGTTCAGAAGAATCGAGGAGCGTCCCTAACTTGAAGACCGGTTCAGGGGGCTACTGACGGTGTCCTGGACTAGGGGGTACTCAACACGGCATCTCCTGATCTGATAGATTGGGCTGAGGACCCCGTGGCCGTATACTCATGGGCCAGTTCGGATAGCTGCCGCATACAAGGAAGATTCCACAAGACTTGGCGATCAAGACAAGGACTCCACCCCACCGGCGTATTCGGCTAGGACTCTTGTTATCCTAGGCCTCTGGTGCATTATAGAAACCGAGGCCAGGCTAGTCGATAGATATCATACAACAATCATACCATAGGCTAGCTTCTAGGGTTTAGCCTCCTTGATCTCGTGGTAGATCTACTCTTGTACTACCAATATCATCAATATTAATCAAGCAGGACATAGGGTTTTACCTCCATCAAGAGGGCCCGAACCTGGGTAAAACATCGTGTTCCCTGCCTCCTGTTACCATCGATCCTAGACGCACAGTTCGGGACCCCCTACCCGAGATCCACCGGTTTTAACACCGACACTACCCTTACGGATCAGATCATCAAGGCACAGAAGGTAGATCCAGGAATCTCCCATATTAAGAGAAGCATTAAGAAAGGAGTCGCGAATTGTTTCTCTGTTGATGATCAAGGTGTCATATACTTTGGAAACCGCTTAGTGGTTCCAAAGGCACGAAACCTGAGGCGGCTGATCCTTAAGGAAGCTCATGAATCCCCTCTCACCATTCATCTCGGTAGTACTAAAATGTATCAAGACCTACGCCAGAGGTTTTGGTGGACTAGGATGAAGAGAGAAATCGCTCAACACATTGCTAATTGCGACGTTTGTCGTCGTGTTAAAGCAGAGCATCAACGGCCTGCTGGCACCCTTCAACCTTTGGCTATT
This sequence comes from Triticum dicoccoides, assembly GCF_002162155.2. Classification (NCBI taxonomy): domain Eukaryota; kingdom Viridiplantae; phylum Streptophyta; class Magnoliopsida; order Poales; family Poaceae; genus Triticum; species Triticum dicoccoides. The sequence continues at coordinate 322,032,711 of NC_041388.1, forward strand.
CCCGAGTGGAAATGGGATAAAATCAGTATGGATTTTGTCACTGGGTTTCCCAGGACCAAGAGAGGGAATAATGCCATCTTCGTCGTGATCGACCGTCTTTCCAAGGTAGCCCATTTCCTACCTGTTTATGAGAGTATCACCGCTAGCCAGCTAGCTGACTTGTACATCTCCCGAATAGTATCTCTTCATGGTGTCCCATTGGAAATTAACTCAGACCATGGGAGTCTCTTCACCTCTCGATTTTGGGAAAGTTTCCAAAATGCTATGGGAACTCGTCTATCCTTTAGCACCGCCTTCCATCCTCAATCAAGTGGTCAACTAGAACGAGTCAATCAAATTCTGGAAGATATGCTCCGAGCCTTTGTCATCTCATTCGGAATGGGTTGGGAGAAATGCTTTCCATTCGCGGAGTTTGCTTACAACAATAGTTATCAAGCTAGCTTGGGCAAGGCTCCTTTCGAAGTTCTCTATGGACGAAAATGTCGAATGCCTCTTAACTGGTCAGAAACTGGGGAAAGACAACTCTTTGGCCCGGATATGATTCAGGAAGCAGAAGAGCAGGTTCGCGTTATTCGTGAGAAATCGAAAACAGGCCAATCTCGTCAAAAGAGCCAATATGATCGTAAACATAAGCTCATGACTTATGAAGTCGGCGAGAAGGCTTACCTTCGGGTTACTCCGTTAAAGGGAACCCATCGTTTCGGTATCAAAGGCAAGTTGGCTCCTTGTTACATCGGACCCTTCCGCATTCTTGCCAAACGAGGAGAAGTTGCCTACCAATTGGAACTACCTTCGCATCTTTCCAGAGTTCACGATGTCTTCCACGTTTCTCAACTCAGGCATTGCTTCGCAGATCCTATCCGTGGAGTGGACGACGAAACGCTTGATCTACAAGATAACCTCTCATATCAGGAATATCCCGTTCGTATCCTTGATCAAGCTGAGCGTACCACTCGACGTCATAATATCAAGTTTCTCAAGGTTCAATGGTCACACCATTTTGAGAAAGAGGCCACTTGGGAAAGGGAGGATCGTCTTCGACTCGAGTACCCCACCTTCTTCCCGGAGGATCCTAAATCTCGGGACGAGATTCTTTTGAGTGGGGGTGAGTTGTCACACCCTAGCTAGTTCAAGCATTAGAGTGTGCATCATGTTTAATTTTCTCTTAAATTTGAAATGGGGATGACAGAACCCCCAGCACCCCCCTAGAACAACTAGGGTTTACTAAAATCTTTTTCAATGAACCTGAAATGCCCTTCTAAAAAGCCCACCCTTTTTGTTTTGGGCTAAAACCTTGGACAAAAATGGTGCACTTTTTCTAGGACATTTTAAGGTCATTGGATTAATCCTTTTAGTATTTGCATTTGGGCATTTAAATGCTATAAAATATTTTAAATGCTCAAATAATCATAAACTAAAATGTTTGCTGTTGGATATATCCTAAGCAGTTGCCATGAATAACTTTATGATTTATGAAATGCCCTGGCATTTTTAATAAAGCCCTGAAGTTACAGAAATAATAGAATAGATAAAAACAGAAAAGGAGAGAGAGAACAGAAACTTACCTGGCGCAGCCCACCAGCCCACCGGCTCGGCCCAGTCCACTGGCTCTTGCCAGTCGTCCTCCTCCTCTCGCCAGGAGGATGACAAGCGCGTGGCCGGCGCCCGCGGCCACACGCCGGCCACCTCCTGCTTCCGCCGACGCCCTGGATGCGTCCACGAGTGCCACGCCGACCCCCACGTCCCCCTCTCTTCTCCCCACTCTCCCCGTGGCCCTCTCCCCCTCTCTGGCTCTCTCCCCATTTCCCCACCGAGCGCAGCCGTCATCGCCGACGAGGCTCCGGCCACCCAATGGCCGCGCCACCCTGTCCACTAGTCCTACCGCACCTCCAGGAGCTCAACGCACCAATCCATGCGCCTCCCCGTGCCCCCTAGCGACTAGCTCAACCTCACCCAAGCTCCGGCCACCGCCAAACTCGTCGCCGGCGATGTTTCCAGCCACCCTAGCTCCACCCACTGCCACCACTCGACGCGACTTCCTCCCCGCATCACGTAGATAGTCTCCGCCGTCCTTTTGGTCACTGGAGTGCAAATCCCACGCTGCTCCACCGCATCTGGCCTCGCCGGCGGCTAGACGCCGGCGAGTTTGACTATGTTTGACCCCATGTGGGCCCAGGTTGACTCCCCTTTGAGTCTATGACAGGTGGGGCCGACCTGCTAATTAGTTTAGGATTAGTTTTAACTAATTTTAATTAGTTTAGTCACTGACATGTGGGCCCAGGTCCCACTGACAGTTAATTAGCACTAACATAATTCTGTTAATTAGCTGAGACACTGACAGACAGGGCCCACCAGTCAGGTTTGACCTGGCCGACCCAATTGACCCGCTGACGTCACACCTATGTCATGCTGACGCATTAATTCAATTACTGGAATTATTCTTATATAGGAAATTCCAGAAAATAGCCAAAACTTCTAAAAATCATAGAAAATCAACCATAGCTCCAAATCAAACAAGTTATATATGAAAAATGATCAGAAAAATTCAATCTATCCATCTGTAATGGTTTGATGCATGACAAAACAAGTTAACCTTGCTGTTTAAGCAGAATAAGATAATGCACTAATAAGGCTATGTTAAATGAGCTAACATTTGAATCTTTGATTCAAATGAGTTCATCCCCTTCTGTTTTAGCTTGCATTAGGCCAAGACACTTTCATCTTGCCATGTCATAGCATGCATCATATTGTTGCATATTGTCATGTGTTTATTATGTTCGGTGTGCCTTTCGTGGTAGGTTTTGCCTCCGAGGATAACCCCGAGTATCCGTCTGAAGGGCAGTACCCTACTACCACTACATCAGGCAAGCAACCGATTGATCATTCCGATACAAACCCATGTTCTCGCTTCTGCTCTTGTTTACTGCATTAAGACAACACGATTCAAACTGCTGTGTGCTACAGTAGTTGAACCCTTATCCTCTGCATGACCTGTCATTGCCACAGTAACTAGATGAAACCCACTAGCATGTGTAGGAGTGGATTGAGCCATGTATGTGTTTCCTACCTTGCTATGCCTGCTATGCTTAGAGTTGTGTCAGGTCTGGTCCATCTGGGTGATGGGCTAGAGTGAAATGATTATATCGGTAATGTGAGGGATGTGTTGAACATGATTTGGTAAAGGTATCGATGAGAGGCCATGTAGGAGTACATGGTGGGTTGTTTCATTGAGGCCGTCCATAAGAACTAAGATCTGTATGTGTGATTTAAGATGCAGTTACTACCATACATTGGGCCCGAAACCAATGGACCCTCTCGGCTTCTTAATCACCCTAGTACTCTGTCCAGGAGTTGCAAATAGTTTCTGGTGTTTGTAGGTTATGTGTTGGCGGCCGTGCGTAGCCCTGATCCTAGGGGTGGGCTATGTTGCGGTAGATACACCGTGGCATGGTGTACCGAGTCACCCATTTGGTGTCTCGAGAACCCTGTTCACATCGTTCGGGGCCGTATGTGGAAACCTCGGCCGGACTCCCTGCGGATGGAACCTGGATAGGCGATAAACCTGGACTAGAGGCTTGAGTGCTTTGGGTAGGCCGTGGACGACACCCTCGTTGGGCTTCCGCTTGAAGGTTGCCGAGTACATGTCGTGTAAACGGCGGTAAGTGGTGAAAGCGTGTATGAAGAAGTACACCCCTGCAGGGTATAAACTATTCGAATAGCCGCGTCCACGGTAAAGGACTACTTGGTTGCTTATACAGTTCATAGACAGGTTAATGGTTACTACTAAAAGACTCAAGATAAGTGTGAGTACCGAGGATAGCCCTCTCGTAGGATGACGAGGGAGGATCCCCAGTGGAGTATTGTGTTGGTGAGTAGTGGACTCGTGTGCGAAAACTATTTTTACTAGAGAAGTTCCGTAGGATAGCTTAGCCAAGAGTCAAAGCTGGCTTGCTGCAATAAACCCACCACCTTCTTGAGAATGAGCATGTATAGTAGGATCTGATGTAAGACTTGCTGAGTACCTTTGTACTCATGTTTGCTTAATTACTGTTTTCAGACGACAACACCGCCCCCTTCGATGGGTTTTATGTAGACCTTCATGTCGACGAGTGACTAGCCACCCAGGTGGTGATCCTGGCCATGGAGGGCCCTATGTAGATAGACAGGCTTCAATAAGCCTTCTTGCTTTCTAGTGTCTGTACTCAGACTATTTGCTTCCGCATGTGCTTGTATGCTTGTATGACTTGAGTGTCGGGTCATGTGACCCCTACCTGTATGAACATGTTATGTATGGCTCTCTGGAGCCTTTAAATAAAGTACTTGAGTTGTAGAGTTTTGTTGTGATGCCATGTTGTATGTACTCATATCGGGCATATTGTGTGTATGATTGAAATGCTTGGTATGAGTGGGATCCGACAATCTAGTTGTTTATCCTTGGCAGCCTTTCTTATGGGGAAATGTAGTCTAGTGTTCCTCGAGCCATAGTAGTCCGCTACAGCCCGGTTCACCGGAGTCCTGCTAGCCCAACACTACTGCTCAGGACACTTGACTGGCCGGCATGTGTTTCAATTCGTTCCTATGTTTTTCCCTTCGGGGAAATGTCACGCGGTGACATCCGGAGTCCTGCCTAGCCTGCTACAGCCCGGGTTCCCCGAAGTCCTGTTAGCCCAGTGCTACAGCCCAGATTCACTCGCTGATGACCGACATGCTCGATGTGATTCATGTATGTCTGTCTCCATAGGTCTGCGCCGCTTTGGGTTCACGACTAGCCATGTCGGCCCGGGTTCTCTGTCATATGGATGCTAGCGACACTATCATATACATGAGCCAAAAGGCAAACGGTCCCGAGCCATGGTAAGGTGACACCCGTGGGGATACCGTGCGTGAGGCCGCAGTGTGATATGAGGTGTTACCGGCTAGATCGATGTGACTTGGAATCGGGGTCCTGACACCGAAGGATGCAGCGAGGACGCCTGCTGCTTGTTCCCCGCCGGGCCGGTGGCAGTGTTGGCGGCGGGGGACGTAGAATGGCGAGTTGGCCCACCGACGGGAGCCGTCTGAGCGACGCGGGCGGTCAGGGCAGCCCGACGCTCAGCTTGAGCACGGTGAGCGTCCGCCATGGAGACGACGGAGCGACCGAGCGACGAACTGATGGAAGGGAGGCTACGACGCACCCCTACCTGGCGCGCCAAATGTCAGATGTGGGGTTCTGGCAAACCCTTAAGGTTCAAACACTGGGGTGCGCGCAAAGTCTCCCTCCTACCAATCTACACCCTAGCTCACTAAGATCTCGCGGACGAACTCGATGAACTCGCAACACAGAAAGACACAAGGTTTATACTGGTTCGGGACACCGTTGTGGTGTAATACCCTACTCCAGTGTGGTGGTGGTAGATTGCCTCTAGGGCTGATGATGAACAGTACAAGGGAAGAACAGCCTCCTGAGGTTGAGGTGTTATTGAGCTCGGTGAGCTTGTGTGTGTGTGGATGGTCTGAATGATCCGTCCTCCGCTAGGGTGGTGGCTGGTCCTATTTATATTGCCCTGGTCCTCTCCCCAAATATCGAGCGGGAAGGGAGCCAACAATGGCGGGTCAATTCAAAGGGGGACAGCTAGTACAAGCTATTGATACGTCTCCGTCGTATCTATAATTTTTGATTGTTCAATGCCAATATTCTACAACTTTCATATACTTTTGGCAACTTTTTATACTATTTTTGGGACTAACATATTGATCCAGTGCCTAGTGCCAGTTCCTGTCTGTTGCATGTTTTTGGTTTCGCAGAATATCCATATCAAATGGAGTCCAAACGGGATAAAAACGGATAGAGATACTTTTTGGAATATTTGGAAAATTCCGGAAGAAAAATCCATGCGAGACGGTGCCCGAGGTGGTCACGAGGCAGGGGGTGCGCCTGCCCCCTGGGCGCGCCCCCTACCCTCGTGAGCCACCCGTAAGGCGGTTGACGCTCTTATTTTGCCACAAGAAAGCTAATTTTCGGAAAATAATCACGGTGAAGGTTTCAGGCCAATCGGAGTTACGGATATCCATATATACATGAAATGGTGAAACAGAGCCAGGGGGAACGTAGAAACAGAGAGAGAGAGAGAGACAGAGAGACAGATCCAATCTCGGAGGGGCTCTCGCCCCTCCCTCGCCATGGAGGCCAAGGACCAGAGGGGAAACCCTTCTCCCATCTAAGGAGGAGGTCAAGGAAGAAGAAGAAGAAGGGGGGGCCCTCTCCCTTTCTTGCGGTGGCGCCGGAGTGCCACCGGGGGCCATCATCATCACCGTCATCTTCACCAACAACTTCACCGCCTTCACGACCAACTCTTCCCCCCTCTATGCAGCGGTGTAACCTCTCTCTTACCCGCTGTAATCTCTACTTAAACAAGGTGCTCAACGCTATATATTATTTCCCTATGATGTATGGTTATCCTATGATGTTTGAGTAGATCCGTTTTGTCCTAATGGCTATTTGATGATCAAGATTGGTTTGAGTTGCATGTTTTATTATTGGTGTTGTCATATGGTGCTCTCCGTGTCGCACAAGCGTGAGGGATCCCCGCTGTAGGGTTTGCAATATGTTCATGATTTGCTTATGATGGGTGGCGTGAGTGACAGAAGCACAAACCCGAGTAAGTAGGTTGTTTGCGTATGGGATAAAGGGGACTTGATGCTTTAATGCTATGGTTAGGTTTTACCTTAATGAATCTTTATTTGTTGCGGATGCTTGCTAGAGTTCCAATCATAAGTGCATATGATCCAAGTAGAGAAAGTATGTTAGCTTATGCCTCTCCCTCAAATAAAATTGCAATAATGATTACCGGTCTAGTTATCGATTGCCTAGGGACAAATAACTTTCTCGTGACAACAAGCTCTCTACTAAAACTAATTTAGTTGTGTCTTTATCTAAACATCCCCTACTTTTTATTTACTTGCTCTTTATTATCTTGCAAACCTATCCAACAACACCTACAAAGTACTTCTAGTTTCATACTTGTTCTAGGTAAAGCGAATGTCAAGCGTGTGTAGAGTTGTATCAGTGGTCGATAGAACTTGAGGGAATATTTGTTCTACCTTTAGATCCTCGTTGGGTTCGACACTCTTACTTATTGAAAACTGTTGCAATCCCCTATACTTGTGGGTTATCAAGACCTTTTTCTGGCGCCGTTGCCGGGGAGCAATAGCGTGGGTGAATATTCTCGTGTGTACTTGTTTGCTTTATCACTAAGTAATTTTTATTTGCTGTTCTTAGTTGTTCTCTATCTTTAGTTATGGATATGGAACACGAAATACCAAAAAAATTAGGTGTACTTGCTACTCATGGAGATGGGGAACCTCCTAAAACCCTCGATGCTGGTTATGTGAAAAATATTATGTACTACTTTAATAATCCTGAGAAAACCCCATTCAATTATGTAATGGGAGTAACGTTGGATCAACGTGAATACTTTAGGGATTACCGCTTGACACAAAAAGGGAAAATATTATGGGATCAAATTCATATATTGAAGTGGTATGCTCGGCAAGTATGCTTGAGTTATGATTATACTTGTTGCTCTAAGGTGAAGGCTCCACACCTTCCCTTTTCATGTGAATTTAATGATAATGAAACCTTGGCTTCTTATGCTAGAGGTATATATGATTACTATGACGTGGAACAAATAGAAGAATTTGTTGCTTTTAAGGGTGCTTATGAATTCGAATCTTTGTTTGAAAAGTATGAAGCTTTTGATGATGATGTTTATAGGCCTAAATTTTTTGCTATATTAAAATATTGCTATGATAATTATGAATATAATTCCTATATTAATTCACTTATTAAGAAAGTCTCCGCTGTCCAAGAAGAGACTAATATTTTGCAGGAGTCTATGGAAGAAGAAATTGATGAAACTGTGAGCTCATTGGATGAAAAAGATGAGGAGGAGAGCGAAGAACAAAAGGAGGAAGAGCGGATTGATCACCCATGCCCACCTTCTAATGAGAGTAACTCTTCAACTCATACATTGTTTAATTTCCCTTCGTGCTTACCGAAGGATGAATGCTATGATAATTGCTATGATCCCGTCGATTCTTTTGAAATATCCCTTTTTGATGATGCTTGCTATGCTTGTGGCCAAGATGCCAATATGAATTATGCTTATGGAGATGAACTTGCTATAGTTCCTTATGTTAAACATGAAATTGTTGCTATTGCACCCACGCATGATAGTCCTATTATCTTTTTGAATTCTCCCAACTACACTATATCGGAGAAGTTTGTGCTTATTAAGGATTATATTGCTGGGTTGCCTTATACCTTTGCACATGATGATTTTGATGAATATAATATGCATGTGCTTGCTGATCCTACTTGCAATTATTATTAGAGAGGAACTATATCTCCACCTCTCTATGTTTCCAATATGATAAAATTGCAAGAGACTATTTATACTATGCATTGGCCTTTACTTTGTGTGCATGAATTGTTCTTTTATGACATGCCGATGCATAGGAAGAGAGTTAGACTTCATCATTACATGATATATGTTACCTTGTGCTCACCACTAAATTACAAATCATTGTTAATTAAAATTGGCTTTGATATACCTTGGGATCCGGGTGGATCCATTACTTGAGCACTATATGCCTAGCTTAATGGCTTTAAAGAAAGCGCTGCCAGGGAGACAACCCGAAAGTTTTAGAGAGTCATTTATTTCTGTTGAGTGCTTTTATATAGTTTAAAAACAACAAAAATAAAGAGGGGAACCCAAAACTTTTCCAAAAAGGAAAGTGAAAGTGAGAAAGACAAGCATTGTTGAAGTGGGAGAGCTCCTTGAACTTTGTTCATGCTCACTGAAACTTTGTGAATCTTGATTACAGAAACTTTTCAAAAAAAAGTAATTATCCCCTTGTACAATTCCATTGTATCATAAAAATAATGTGCCAAGGTTTGCCTTTAGGATGTTTACATTTGCTTGATGGTTTGTATGGTGCAGGACAGAAACTTTGGCTGTAGTGCACGATTTTACATTTTTAGCTAGAACGCCAAATGGTTCTGATTCTTTTTGCACTATCTTACTATACAAATTTTTTATTTTTCCTAATTTTCGTAGAATTGTTCAAGTATCATAAGTATGGTGAATGTTCAGATTTCTACAGACTGTTCTGTTTTTGACAGATTCTGTTTTTGATGCATAGTTTGCTTGTTTTGATGAAACTATCAATTTATATCAGTGGATTAAGCCATGAAAAAGTTATATTACAGTAGACAAAATGCAAAAACAAAATATGAATTGGTTTGCAACAGTACTTAGAGTAGTGATTTGCTTTATTATACTAACGGATCTTACCGAGTTTTCTGTTGAAGTTTTGTCTGGATGAAGTGTTCGATGATCGAGAAGGTCTCGATGTGAGAAGAAGGAAGAGAGGCAAGAGCTCAAGATTGGGGATGCCCGAGGCACCCCAAATAAATATTCAAGAAGACTCAAGCGTCTAAGCTTGGGGATGATGGGAAGGCATCCCCTCTTTCTTCAACAAGTATCGGTATGTTTTCAGATTCGTTTCGTGCATGCGATACGTGCAATCTTGGAGCGTCTTTTGCATTTAGTTTTCATTTTTTTTGTTTTATGCACCATGCTGGTATGAGATAGTCCTTTGTTGATTTATAGAATGCTCTATGCACTTCACTTATATCTTTTGAGTATGGCTTTATAGAATCCTTCATGTGCTTCACTTATATCATTTGAAGTTTGGATTGCCTGTTTCTCTTTACATAGACAACCGCCATTTGTAGAATGCTCTTTTGCTTCACTTATATTTGTTAGAGCGTGGGCATATATTTTTTAGAAAGAATTAAACTCTCTTGCTTCACTTATATCTATTTAGAGAGATAACAGGAACTGGTCATTCACATGGTTAGTCATAAAATCCTACATAAACTTGTAGATCACTGAATATGATATGTTTGATTCCTTGCAATAGTTTTGCGATATAAAGATGGTGATATTAGAGTCATGATAGTGGGTGGTTGTGAATTGTATAAATACTTGTGTTGAGGTTTGTGATTCCCGTAGCATGCACGTATGGTGAACCGTTATGTAACGAAGTTGGAGCATGAGGTATTTATTGATTGTCTTCCTTATGAGTGGCGGTCGGGGACGAGCGATGGTCTTTTCCTACCAATCTATCCCCCTAGGAGCATGCGCGTAGTACTTTGTTTCGATGACTAATAGATTTTTGCAATAAGTATGTGAGTTCTTTATGACTAATGTTGAGTCCATGGATTATACGCACTCTCACCCTTCCATCATTGCTAGCCTCTCTAGTACCGCGCAACTTTTGCCGGTACCATAAACCCACCATATACCTTCCTCAAAACAGCCACCATACCTACCTATCATGGCATTTCCATAGCCATTCCGAGATATATTGGCATGCAACTTTCATCATCATCATATACATGACTTGAGCATTCATTGTCATATTGCTTTGCATGATCGTAAGATAGCTAGCATGATGTTTTCATGGCTTGTCCGTTTTTTATGTCATTGCTACGCTAGATCATTGCACATCCCGGTACACCACCGGAGGCATTCATGTAGAGTCATATCTTTGTTCTAGATATCGAGTTGTAATATTGAGTTGTAAGTAAATAAAAGTGTGATATCATCATTATTAGAACATTGTCCCATGTGAGGTTATCAAAATAAAAGTGGCCAAAGAAGCCCCCCCCCCCAAAAAAAGAGAGAGGCCAAAGAAGCTTACAAAAAAAGAAAAAAAGAAAAAAAATGAGAGAAAAAGAGAGAAGGGGCAATGTTACTATCCTTTTACCACACTTGTGCTTCAAAGTAGCACCATGTTCTTCATATAGAGAGTCTCTTGAGTTATCACTTTCATATACTAGTGGGAATTTTCATTATAGAACTTGGCTTGTATATTCCAACAATGGGATTCCTCAAATGCCCTAGGTCTTCATGAGCAAGCAAGTTGGATGCACACCCACTTAGTTTCAGTTAGAGCTTTCATACACTTATAGCTCTAGTGCATCCGTTGCATGGCAATCCCTACTCACTCACATTGATATCTATTGATGGGTATCTCCATAGCCCGTTGATACGCCTAGTCGATGTGAGACTATCTTCTCCTTTTTGTCTTCTCCACAACCACCATTCTATTCCACCTATAGTGCTATGTCCATGGCTCACGCTCATGTATTGCGTGAAAGTTGAAAAGGTTTGAGAACGTCAAAAGTATGAAACAATTGCTTGGCTTGTCATCGGGGTTGTGCATGATGTGAGTATTTCGTGTGGTGAAGATGGAGCATAGCCAGACTATATGATTTTGTAGGGATAACTTTCTTTGGCCTTGTTATTTTGAAAAGACATAATTGCTTTGTTAGTGGGCTTGAAGTATTATTGTTTTTATGTCAAATGATAGACTATTGCTTTGAATCACTCGTGTCTTAATATTCATGCCATGATTAGACATGTGATCAAGATTATGCTAGGTAGCATTCCACATCAAAAATTATCTTTTTTATCATTTACCTACTCGAGGACGAGCAGGAATTAAGCTTGGGGATGCTGTTACGTCTCCGTCGTATCTATAATTTTTGATTGTTCCATGCCAATATTCTACAACTTTCATATACTTTTGGCAACTTTTTATACTATTTTTGGGACTAACATATTGATCCAGTGCCCAGTGCCAGTTCCTGTCTGTTGCATGTTTTTCGTTTCGCAGAATATCCATATCAAACGGAGTCCAAACGGGATAAAAACGGACAGAGATACTTTTTGGAATATTTGGAAAATTCCGGAAGAAAAATCCACGCGAGACGGTGCCCGAGGTGGTCACGAGGCAGGGGGGCGCGCCCCCTACCCTCATGAGCCACCCGTAAGGCGGTTGACGCTCTTCTTTTGCCGCAAGAAAGCTAATTTTCGGAGAAAAAAATCACGGCGAACATTTCAGGCCAATCGGAGTTACGGGTCTCCATATATACACGAAACGGTGAAACCGAGCCAGGGGGAACGCAGAAACAGAGAGAGACAGAGAGACAGATCCAATCTCGGAGGGGCTCTCGCCCCTCCCACGCCATGGAGGCCAAGGACCAGAGAGGAAACCCTTCTCCCATCTAAGGAGGAGGTCAAGGAAGAAGAAGAAGAAGGGGGCCCCTCTCCCCCTTGCTTCCGGTGGCGCCGGAGTGCCACGGGGGGCCATCATCATCACCGTCATCTTCACCAACAACTTCACCGCCTTCACGACCAACTCTTCCCCCCTCTATGCAGCGGTGTAACCTCTCTCTTACCCACTGTAATCTCTACTTAAACATGGTGCTCAACGCTATATATTATTTCCCTATGATGTATGGTTATCCTATGATGTTTGAGTACATCTGTTTTGTCCTAATGGCTATTTGATGATCAAGATTGGTTTGAGTTGCATGTTTTATTATTGGTGCTGTCCTATGGTGCTCTCCGTGTCGCGCAAGCATGAGGGATTCCCGCTGTAGGGTTTGCAATATGTTCATGATTTGCTTATGGTGGGTGGCGTGAGTGACAGAAGCACATACCCGAGTAAGTAGGTTGTTTGCGTATGGGATAAAGGGGACTTGATGCTTTAATGCTATGGTTGGGTTTTACCTTAATGAATCTTTAGTAGTTGTAGATGCTTGCTAGAGTTCCAATCATAGGTGCATATGATTCAAGTAGAGAAAGTATGTTAGCTTATGCCTCTCCCTCAAATAAAATTGTAATAATGATTACCGGTCTAGTTATCGATTGCCTAGGGACAAATAAATTTCTCGTGACAACAAGCTCTCTACTAAAACTAATTTAGTTGTGTCTTTATCTAAACAGCCCCTACTTTTTATTTACTTGCTCTTTATTATCTTGCAAACCTATCCAACAACACCTACAAAGTACTTCTAGTTTCATACTTGTTCTAGGTAAAGTGAACGTCAAGCGTGCGTAGAGTTGTATCGGTGGTCGATAGAACTTGAGGGAATATTTGTTCTACCTTTAGCTCCTCGTTGGGTTCAACACTCTTACTTATCGAAAACTATTGCGATCCCCTAGACTTGTGGGTTATCAGCTATCCTGACAAAAGTGGTCTTCGCCTGCTAAAGGCTCTGGTGGTGACGCCGTCTTGAGCTCCACGATGACCTCCGTCTTGCCGTCCTCCTGGTCTTGGTCTTGTTGCACCGAAATGGCAACCTTTGCCCGATGCCTCGGTACTCTTCGCCTGTGCTTGCCTCCTTAGCACCAAAGAGGAAACAAGGATACTGTGCGCTGGCGCCCGCCTGGTGTCATGCGTCATGGCTCACGTCACGAGGGTCTCATGAGGTTTTCCCCGCCTTTATATCTCCGCTCCTCGTGAGCCTGCCTGGCTAAGGCACTCCCAAGGAGGCCTTGCGTCGTCCGCCTCGCGAGGCTTGGACCCTCGCGAGGGTCTTGGGTGCTTTGTTGGTGAAGATGGACCGTACGGCCTGCTGGCTCAGCCACGCCGCGGGCCGCAGGCAGGCAAGTCTGGGGACCCCCGTTCCCAGAACGCCGACAGGGTCGCCTTCCATGACGAGTTCCAGCCGGAGCAGGCGGAGGATGGCGGAGTTGTGCCCTCTGAGGACTATGACCTTCTTCTAGACGACCCGGAGGGCAGCTACGAGGAGACGGGCGTCTACGCGGACACCGAGGAGGAGGATACTGGAACTTCTATGAACCTGGCGGCCGCATGCTCTGGCGGAGGCGATGCTTGATTTTTAACTTGTAGAAATTTTTTGTAGGTAGCAGGTCCACCCACCCACTGGGGGTTGACTCGGTGTAATGAATTATAGCCTTGGGCCTGTTTAAATTTATGATGTATGAGCTGTGTGAATGTTTATGCCTTTGCCTCTCGCTTTTGGAGCTGTTTTCTTGCGACTACGTCCCTTTGGGTTTCACCCCCATGAGTCTGACAACCAGGGCTCTGGTCCGTGACAAGGGGTTCGACCTTTGAGAAGGACGCACAGTACTTGGGCTTTTGAAATGTTGGGCGTGAGCGAAACACCCACTGGGCCGGCTGGTGGCAATCCGGTGGGCTGGGTTGGCGAGCAGCCGGTAGTGTGGTAACTTAAAGTGGTGCGCCCGGGTCGAGCAATCCGGAGATATGCAGAAGCTTCGTGGATGCCTACGCTTTCGCTTTTCGTTTTTAGGTCCATTTTCTTGTAACTCTCCCTCTTTGGGCTTCCCCCTTGATAACCCACAAGTATAGGGGATCACAAAAGTTTTCGATAAGTAAGAGTGTCGAACCCAACGAGGAGCTAAAGGTAGAACAAATATTCCCTCAAGTTCTATCGACCACCGATACAACTCTACGGACGCTTGACGTTCGCTTTACCTAGAACAAGTATGAAACTAGAAGTACTTTGTAGGTGTTGTTGGATAGGTTTGCAACATAATAAAGATCACGTAAATAAAAAGTAGGGGCTGTTTAGATAAATACACAACTAAATTAGTTTTAGTAGAGAGCTTTTTGTTACGAGAAAGTTATTTGTCCCTAGGCAATTGATAACTGGACCGGTAATCATTATTGCAATTTTATATGAGGGAGAGGCATAAGCTAACATACTTTCTCTACTTGGATCATATGCACTTATGATTGGAACTCTAGCAAGCATCCGCAACTACTAAAGATCATTAAGGTAAAACCCAACCATAGCATTAAAGTATCAAGTCCTCTTTATCCCATACGCAACAACCCCCTTACTCGGGTTTGTTTTTCAGTCACTCATGCAACCCACTATAAGCGAATCATGAACGTATTGCAACACCCTACAGTGGGGATCCCTCATGCTTGCGCGACACGGAGAGCACCATCGGACATCACCAATAATAAAACATGCAACTCAAACCAATCTTGATCATCAAATAGTCCGTAGGACAAAACGGATCTAGTCAAACATCATAGGATAGCTATACATCATTGGGAAATAATATATAGCGTTGAGCACCATGTTTAAGTAGAGATTACAGCGGGTAAGAGAGAGGTTACACCGCTGCATAGAGGGGAGAAGAGTTGGTGATGATGCGGTGAAGTTGTTGGTGAAGATTGCGGTGATGATGATGGCCCCCGGTGGCACTCCGGTGCCACCGGAAGCGAGGGGGAGAGAGCCCCCTTCTTCTCCTTCTTCCTTAACCTACTCCCTAGATGGGAGAAGGGTTTCCCCTCTGGTCCATGGCCTCCGTGGCGTGGGAGGGGCGAGAGCCCCTCCGAGATTGGATCTGTCTCTCTGTCTCTCTCTGTTTTTGCGTTCTCACATTCTACCCTTTCACCGTTTCTTATATTCCCAGAGATCCGTAACTCTGATTGGGCTGAAATTTTAACACGACCTCTATCCGGATATTAGCTTTCTTTTGGCGAAATAAGGGCACCAATCGCCTTACAGGGTGGCCACGAGGGTCAGGGGCGCGCCCAGGGGGTGGGGCGCCCCCTGCCTCGTGCCTCCCTCGGGCACCGTCTCGTGTGGATTTTCCCCCCAAAAATCATATATATTCCAAAAAAATCTCTGTCAGTTTTTATCCCATTTGGACTCCGTTTGATATGGATATTCTGTGAAACAAAAAACATGCAACAAACAGGAACTGGCACTGGGCACTAGATCAATATGTTAGTCCTAAAAATAGTATAAAAAGTTGCCAAAAGTATATGAAAGTTGTAGAATATTGGCATGGAACAATCAAAAATTATAGATACGACAGAGA
>NC_041388.1:322048497-322081915 GCF_002162155.2 Triticum dicoccoides
GAGTCTGACGGCCAGGGCTTTGGTCCGTGACAAGGGGTTCGGCTTTTGAAAGGAGCGTTCAATACTTAGTCTTTCAAAATGCTGAGCGGGAGCGAAACACCCACTGGGCCGGCTGGCGGCCATCCGGCGGGCTGGGTTGGTGGGCAGCCGGTCGTGCGGTAACTTAAGGCGGCGGGGCCGGGTTGGGCGACTTGGTGGTTCTTGACTTAGTGTTTGTGGCGCGCTGTTGATTTTGTTCTCGTGCGCTTGCCAGCCCATAGTCGAAGCCGGATCTGCAGCTTAGGGCAAAGTGAGAAGCTATGGCTATCCAACGCGTTTGAGAACTGCTAAGAAAAACGGCGAGTGGCCAAGCCTGCCAGCCCCTGAGCCCCCGGATCGAGCGAATCGACCCGGCGGCCGGGTTCGGCTTAAGTTTTTAAAGTGGTGAACGAATGTAGAGACACGATAGCTTGGTCGCAAAAGGGGCAGCCCCCGAGCTTCGTTCGGGGACCCCATAGTTTTGAGATGATTACAAAAGACGGTGGTACATATGTGTTTACAGCTAATTGTAAAACGGGCGGAGTAGCTCCGCGTTCCATGGCCGGGTTGTTTCTTTGCCGGTTGTGTCTCTCTTGCGCTTATTCGACTTGCGGGCGTCGATGAGGTAGTAGGCGTTGCTGACGGTGAAGGGGCCCTCCCATGGGGAGGACAACTTGTGATGGCCCGTCTGCTGCTGGACGAGTCGGAGGACGAGGTCTCCCTCCCGGAAGGTGAGGGGCTTGATTTTCTTGCTGTGGTAGTGCCTCGGACCTTGCTGGTAGATGGCTGAGCGAGTGAGCGCTAGGAGACGTGCTTCTTCGAGCAAGTCGACGCCGTCTTTGTGGGCTTCTTTTGCTTCGGCTTCCGTGTACATCGTGACGCCTGGCGAGTCGAACTCGACGTTGGTCGGGATGATGGCTTCTGCTCTGTAGATGAGGAAGAACGAGGTGAACCCGGTCGACCAGTTAGGTGTGGTGCGGAGACTCCAGAGAACAGCCAGCAACTCGTCGAGCCAGCTGCCGGGGAACGGACGAGTGGCTCGATGAGCCGCGGCTTGATGCCGAATAGGATGAGGCCGTTGGCCCGCTCCACATGGCCGTTGGACCGCGGATGTGCAACGGAGGCCAGGTCAAGGCGGATGCTGGAGACGAAGCAGTACTGCGTGAGCGCACCCTTGGCAAAGTTGGTGCCATTGTCCGTGATGATGCTGTTCGGCATGCCGTAGCGCACCGCGATGTCCTTGATAAATCGAACGACCGTTGGACCGTCCAACTTCTTGATTGGCCTTGCCTCGATCCACTTGGTGAACTTGTCCACCGCCACCAGGAAGTGCGTCATGCCGCCTCGAGTGGTCTTGAAGGGTGCCACCATGTTGAGTCCCCAGACCGCAAAGGGCTAGGCGATCGGGATGGTCCAGAGTGCCGACGCCGGCTGGTGGCTGCGCTTGCTAAAGCGTTGGCATCCCTTGCACTTGAGGACGAGCGACTCGGTGTCGTCGAGGGCCGTGGGCCAGTAGAAACCATGGCGGAAAGCCTTGGCCACCAGGGCCCGTGAGGCAGCGTGGTGCCCACACTCGCCCTGGTGTGTGTCGAGGAGGATCTCAATGCCCTTGTCCTGCTCGATGCAGTGCCGGAACACGCCGGTGGAGCTGCGCTTGACGAGCTCGTTGTTGATGATGCTGTAGGCGGACGCTCGACGCTGTACTTGCCGAGCTTCGGTCTCGTCCATGGGGAGGACCCCATTCTCCAGGAACTCCGAAATGGGCAGGGCCCAGGATGGTGCCACGACCCTGGTGAGGACGGCCATCACGACGGGTTTCGGGGTGGCAGCCCTCGAGCCGGGTTTAGCGGCCATAGGGCCGGGTGGGGTGTGGTCGGGCTGGCTTGAGCAGTCCCCGGGCCGGGTTGAGGCGCGGCCGGGTCGGTCGGAGCAGTCCCCGGGCCGGGTTGAGGCACGGCCGGGTCGTTTGGGACATGGGTGGACTCGGAGTCCAGAGACGGCTTGACGGACGGCTTGTGCAGGTGCTCGAGAGAGACGCCGGACGGAATGGACTGCCGGGACGAGGCGATTTTGGCGAGCGTGTCGGCCGCTTCATTCTCCGCACGCCGGACATGAAGGAACTCGCAGCCCTCGAAAAACCTGGAAAGCTTCTGGACGAGGAAGCGGTAGCTCGCCATGTTGGAGTCGTTGGCGTCCCACTCGCTGGAGCACTACTAGACTACCAGGTCCGAGTCACCGAAGCACAAGACTCGTCGGATGCCGAGTTCCTTGGCAAGCCGGAGGACGTGCACAAGGGCTCCGTACTCTACGACGTTGTTGGAGGCGGCGAAGTGGATCTGTAGTGCATACTTGAGCCGGTCGCCCTTGGGGGAGGACAACACAATGCTGGCCCCCAGGCCGAGTCACATCTTCGAGCCGTCGAAGTGAATGCGCCAATGCGTCGAGTCTGGCGGTGGCGGCAGGTACCGGGTCTCGGTCCAGTCGACGAGGAAGTCGGCCAAAGCCTGGGACTTGATCGTGGTGCGGGGCTCATAGAGGATGGTGTGGCCAGCTAGCTCGAGCGCCCACTTGGCAACCCGGCCAGAGGCATCCCGGCACCCGATGATCTCGCCGAGAGGGGCCGTGCTGACCATGGTGATGAAATGCTCTTGGAAGTATTGCTTCAGCTTCTTGGCGGTGAAGTACATGCCGTAACACATCTTCTAGTAGTGCGGGTAGTTCTGCTTCGAGGCGGAGAGCACCTCGCTCAGGTAGTAGACGGGACGCTGGACGGCTTGAACCTTGTCCTTCTCTGGTCGCTCGACCACCATCACCGTGCTGACCGACCGCGAGGTCGCGGTGACATAGAGCAACCGCGTCTCCTTCTCGGCCGGGGCGGCCAGGACAGGTGCGGTGGAGAGCATGCGTTTGAGATCTCGGAAGGCTTCGTCCGCCTGGTCGTTCCATTCGAACGACGTCGTCTTCTTCATTAGCTGATACAGGGGCAAGGCCCTCTCGCCCAGCCGGCTGAGAAACCGGCTGACTGAGGCCAAGCAGCCAATGAACTTGTAGACATCGCGCAGCCGAGACGGCTTGTGCATGCGCTCGATGGCCTTGATCTTCTCCGGGTTCGCCTCAATGCCGCTCTCCGAGATGAGGAAGCCGAGTAGCTTTCCGGCTGGGACGCCAAAAATGTATTTCTTCGGGTTGAGCTTGACCTTGTATTCGCGCAGGTTGGCGAAGGTTTCCTTCAAATCATCGAGGAGCATGAGGTGCTGCTTGGTCTTCACCACGATGTCGTCCACGTAGACGTGGATGTTGCGGCCGAGTTGTGGTAGCAAGCATTTCTGCATGCAGCGCTGGAAGGTGGCACCGATGTTCTTCAAGCCGAACGACATGGTGATGTAGCAATATGCCCCGAAAGGCGTGATGAAGGATGTCTTCAGGGCGTCGGCCGGGTCCAGCTTGATCTGATGATAGCCAGAGTAAGCATCCAGGAAGGACAGGAGCTCGCACTCGGCGGTGGAGTCGATGACTTGGTCGATCCGTGGGAGGGCAAACGAGTCTTTGAGGCAGGCCTTGTTCAGGCTGGTGTAATCGATACACATGCGCGAGGTCTTGTTCTTCTTCAGGATGAGGACTGGGTTGGCCAGCCACTCGGGGGTGAAATACTTCCATGATGAAGCCAGCCGCCAAGAGCTTGGCGACCTCTTCACCGATGGTCCTTCTCTTCTCCTCGGAAAAGCGTCGCAGGGGTCGACGGACAGGCTTGGCGTCCTTGCAGATGTGGAGTTTGTGCTCGGCGCACTTCCTCGGGATACCCGGCATGTCCTTGGGGGTCCATGCAAAAATATCCTGATTCTCACGGAGGAAGTCGACGAGCTCGCCTTCCTATTTGCTATCGAGGCGGGCGCCCACGACAACGTACTTGCTGCAGCTGGGATCCTCCGGGTTCAACTTCACCTTCTTGGTCTCTTTGGAGGGCTTGAACGCGGCCTCATCGGCTGGCTCCCCGGTCGGGATCTGGGTGGCCGACGTCTCCTCGGCCAAGGCGACGATCCGGTCAAGTTGGCGCCGCTCCTCGGCTATGACCAGCGACTCGGCTAGCTTGGAGCCATCTCGGGCACAGTCCAGGGACTTGCGGTAGTCGCCGGTGATGGTGATGAGGTCCTTTGGACCCGGCAGCTTCATCCTCAGGTAGGCGTAGTGGGGGACTGCCATGAACTTGGCGAGCGCGTGGTACGCGCTAGACAGGTCCACCACCTCGTACCAGATCGGCTCGCGTTGGAAGTGGCTGTTGTCGCTGAACAGGACGTCGAGCCGGATCCGGCCAATCGGGGAGCAGGAGAAGCCGGGAACGATGTTGTGGAAAATTGTCCGGGTTGACTCCAGGTCCTTGGCCTCGAGGCCGAGCTTGGTCATGGTGTCGCGGTAGAGAATGTTGATGCTGCTTTTGCCATCGACAAGAACCCAGGAGAACTTGCACGTGCACCGGGACGCGATGATGGTGGGGTCGAGGACGAGAGCGTAACCACCCGGGTTCGGCATGACGGCCGGGTGGTCTTCCCGGGTCCAGGTGACCGGGCGCTCCGACAAATGCATGTACTCCGTCTTGGCTAGGGCGACGGTGTTGACCTCCTGCCGAAGGAGGCGCTCGTTGCGCTTGTCGTCACCGACGCTGGTGAAGACGACGTAGGTCATGTTCTCGGCCGGGTAGGGGTCGTTGCGAATCATGCCAGCGGCCGGAGGTGGTGGCAGAGGCGGAAGCGGCTGCCCTGCTCCCGGAGCCAGAGCCGAAGGCGGTGGGATGTCGCCCCTGGCGATGCGCTTGGTGATAGCGCATTGTCAAAGCATGTGCGTAGACGGCCTTGCGCTCCTGTGGTGCTTGTAGGGAGCGTCGAGCATCTCATCGAAACTCATGGTGGGCTGCCATGCCATTTTGACGGTGTTCCGTCGTTTGGCGGCCGGGTCGGCCGCGGGCGCCTGCTTGATGGCCGCAACGAGTCGATTGTCGTAGCGCTGAGCCGGTTGATCGGCTTTGCGCTTGTTCTGCTGGTTGTGCTACTGCTAGTTTCTCTCACCGGCCGACTTCGGAGGCGGCACCGATTTTGCCTTGCCGGCTTCGTCCAGTGCCACCTGGATCTTCATGGCGGAGTCGGCGTTGGCATACTTGTCGGCCGATACCATGAGCGCAGCCATAGTGGCCAGCTCGGAGCGCAAGAGCTTGTGCTTGAGGAGGGTGCCGTCTCGGCACCCGTTGATGAAGTACTGGATGGCTTGAACTTCATGGACGCCCTCACAGCTGTTCCGGAGCTCGGTCCAGCGTGCGAGGTACTCGCGGCCGGTTTCTGCCGGCCCCTTCACACACATGGCAAGCTGAATGGGCAGCCGGGTCGCTTGTAGGTGTCGGTGTAGTTGCGCATGAAAGCCCGCTCGAAGTCGACCCACGTGTTGATGCTGCCGGCCGGCAGACTGTTCAACCAGGTGCGGGCTGACCCCTGGAGCATGAGAGGCGCGTAGCGCACGGCGAGGCGGTGGTTGCCGCCGGTGATGCCGATGGCGGTGGTGTAGTCGGTGAGCCTGTCCTCCGGCTTCACAGTGCCGTTGTACTTGGGGGTGTCGCGGGGGGAGCGTAAACCCTTTGGTGAAAGGCTCACCCCGGATGCGTGGCCTGGAGCACGCCGGCCCGACGGGGCCAATCTCCTCCAGCTCCTGGGAGAGGGCGAGTCGGTCGAGGCGGTGACGAGCGTCAGTGTTGTCGATGTCGCATGGGCCCAGCCGGTCGTTGACCGCGTCGCGGGGGGCCGGGTCGCCTGCAGCTGAACGTCGGTCGGGTTGGAGCAGGGGATCGAGGCGGCACCGGCCCTTGGAGGACGGATCGTCCGCCAAGCCGCCATCAGCCGTCAGGGCGGGGTTGCGCCGGGTCTGGGTGCAGCCGGAGTGTGCCTCGTCGGGTGGTGAAGACGCCATGTGCTGGAGATCGCCGGGTCCAGCAACACGAGCGGAGCCGGATCCGGCCGGCTTGGCGAGTTGGTTGAGGCGGTCCTGCTGTGCGTTAGCCGCAGCGAGGAGGTCGTTCACCCTCTTGAGGCGATCCTGCAGCTCCTCGCCCGCGAGCTGATCCATGCCGGCCGCGGCTGCCTGGGCGACGCACATGTTCTTCGCGGGAGTCTCGTAGATGGGAGGGAGGGCGCCGAATGCGCGCCCGATCGCGCCACCCCGGCTCGCACGTCGGCGACCCGGCTCGGCTCGGGGGCAGCAGGCGTGAAGCCGTAGGCGGCATTGCGCTCCAGCGGGGCAGAGTCAAGGCGATGCTGCATGGCGGCGAGTGTCTCGGTGAGGTCCAGCAGGCGCTGGCGATCGTCGTTGAGGCGAGTCCGGGCCTCGACGATGTTGGAGGCATCGATGTTGGTGCCGATGGGAATGCAGAGGCTCTGTATCGTGGCGCGCAGCGGGTTGGGCGAGCCGGCCCTATCCGTCGCGGCCTTACCTTTGACGGCCTTCCTTGCCGCACTCGACGATGAGGAGGCGTCGACGTCGGTGACGAAGACCTCCACGCAGAGGTCCATCGCGCTGGTGGGAGCGCCGTCGTTGATGGAGAGAGGGAGTCGGAAAAGCTAAGTACCTCGCGGGGTACACGTCGTCCGTAGGCGCCTCGGAGATGCGCAGTGTGGCGAAGGAGGCGGCGAGCGCGTCGATGATGTCGTTCGCCAGCATGACCGGCTCGTCGGAGTCGGAGAGGATCCCCGTCCGAAGCATGCTCCCGGCCAGACCTCGAGCTGCCCCACGGTGGGCGCCAACTATCATGGTGGGCGCACGGCAGATGCCAAGGGATGGCTAAAGATAGGAGGAGGCTCGAAGGCACTAGTGGGCTCCAGAGGCGAGGTCGGCATGAGCGAGCGCGCGACGCAATACATACCCAGGTTCGGGGCTCTCCGGAGAGATAACACCCCTAGTCCTGCCGAGTGTGGTTTATTTGTAACAGTACAGAGTTGCTCTAGAGCTGTATGGAGGAAGAAGGAGGTCTGGCCAAGGCTTAGGCCGCTCCCTCTCCTCGGGTGTTGCTTTGCTAGGTGTGTGTGTGTGTGATCGATTGTGTGAATGAAGCGAGCTACCTGTATGCATGGGGGCTCCTGGGGGGTTTTATAGGTCAACCCCCAGGGGTACAAGGGTAATATTACAAGGCCGTAGGGCCGGGTTGTCAGTGCCCATGAACTCGGTGCTGGGACCCACGGGGTACCAGGCCTCGCCTGGTTCTTCGGGCGCGGGCCCCATGCACCAAGGGGGCACTGTGTGCCATCTTTTCGATCATCAGGGCATGGCCGGGTTGAGTCAGCTATAGTGGCGCTCCGTCAGGTCGCCGCCTGTTGGTTTCATAGGTCACATCGGGGCATTGCTGCCATGCCAGGCCTAGTTAGCGGGTAGGCGTTGGGCACTGTAGCCATGCCGGCCCTAGTCAGCGGGTAGGTGGCGGGCACTGTTGCCTCGTCCAGCTGACCAGAGGCATGGGCGGGGTACTGTGGCTTTGATCATTAGCTGGAGGAGACTCGTCCCATCATACGGCTGGGAGGGGACGGCCGCTGAGCCTTGGCCAGGTTTGGAGAACACGTCTTGCTGGAGAAGTCTTGAGCTTGGTTGTTGGGGCCGAGTCGAGGAGTCTGGCCGGGTCGGCCTGGTTGGACGGGTCGAGCGACCCGGCCGAGTCGAGCAACTCGGCCAAGGTCGGATCGGGTTGAGGGGCGACGCATGCCCCGTTGTTTTTGAAAAGGATCTGGGTTCCGTTGCCTGCCTGGGGTTCATCCCCCCGAGAGGAACCTAAACACTCTTGATCCAAGAATTTGGTCCTTGAAGGAGGTGTTTAGCGCAACGAACCAGACAATCGGACTATTTGGCTTTATCACCCTCACATAGCCATAGGAGTTCGACAATAGAAATGTAGGCGCAACCCCTAGTTAGTATTTGTTAATCCGGACTAGGGTGATGTAGACACCTGATCGGGTGGAGACCGATCCGTCGCATAATGCGGAAAAAATCGCAAAAGATTTTAACCTCCGAATAGCTGACCAGCTCTCGCCGCATCATGACAGTTAGTTTTCGGCTTTCTCTACTGAGGTGTTAATCCGGATAAACCAGAAAGACAATCGCAATAGTTCTCCCTTTACTACCCTAGCCGATAGGACGGAACGTAAGGTAGCAAGCACAGGAGCCGGGCAACCCAACTATTGACCAAAGACATGATTCAGAGCAGATGCATATAATGCTAAATTCGGGGTGCCGAACTATACTGTAAAAGTTTTCGGACTTTGTTGTCATAGTATGGGGCGCAATGAAGCCCCCGACGAATTAAAACGTACCAAAGTGTACGGGTGCAATCGATAAAAATAGCGAAATAAGATGAAGTAGTAAGCCAGTGCCACATAAGTTGGGCCGCAAACTATTTCCATTGTAATTTGATTAATACGTTGAAGCGTATTTGTACAAATAGTGCGATAAGCAACAGGGCTATTTAACATGCCGAGACCAAGGGGGAGCTTCGTGCGGGTCCTGAAAACAGGTAGAGTGATCGTCAAGAAGACGACCTAGAGATTACCCTACACATCTATGCTGCTTGCCACCTTGGTATATCCGTCCTTCGAAAGGATCGTTGATCAGGCTGTCGTGAGTAGCCTGTGGAAAGGAAAAAAAGAAAAGGAAAAGTGTGTGTGTCCGGGGAAGGTCGAGCCGTATTATGGACCACAATCGAGTTATGCCTCCGTCTATGCCCATGGTATTTTTAGTGCGTAGTTATGTACGCGCGGTATGTACGCCGCCATTTGGTCGGGACTGAGACGGAGGCCGAATTGCTATTCGAACTCCTGACGAGCTGGACTATCAAGCTGCGGAGTAGACTCGTTTGACAGTGTCTAGGAGCTTGACCGCTGATTTAAAGTTCTGCTTGATAAGGCCGCTCTGTACTTCCGCTGCCAGGGCTGCGGTGTGCTCCTCGGTACGAAGGGAGCACTCAGTGTTTCCATTGACTGTTATGACACCGCGTGGTCCGGGCATCTTGAGTTTGAGATAAGCATAGTGTGGTACCGCATTGAATCGAGCTAATGTAGTTCGTCCGAGTAGTGCGTGATAGCCAGTGCGGAAGGGGACGATATTGAAGATCAAGTCTTCGCTTCGGAAGTTGTCCGGAGATCCGAAGACGACTTCCAGTGTGATTGAGCCCGTGTAGCGGGCCTCTACACCGGGTATTACTCCTTTAAAGGTAGTTTTTGTGGGCTTGGTCCTTGATGGATCGATGCCCATCTTGCGGACTGTATCCTGATAGAGCAGGTTGAGACTGCTACCACCGTCCATGAGGACTCGTGTTAGGTGGAATCCATCAATGATTGGGTCGAGGACCAGTGCGGCTGAACCACCATGACGGATACTGGTCGGGTGGTCCCTGCGATCGAAGGTGATCGGGCAGGACGACCATGGGTTGAATTTTCTGGCGACTGGCTCTATCGCGTAGACGACCCTGAGTGCGCGTTTGTGCTCCCTCTTGGGGATATGGGTAACATATATCATGCTCACCATTTTAACTTGGGAGGGGGGACTTCTTATGCCCCCCTGTGTTCAGCGGCTGGGGCTCCTCATCGTTTTCCTCACTTTGCGACCCCTTCTCCTTGTTCTCAGTATTTAACTTACCGGCCTGTTTAAAGACCCAACAACTTCTATTGGTACGGTTGGCTGGTTTATCGGGGGTGCCGTGGATCTTACATGGACGGTCGAGTATGCGGTCCAAGCTGGATGGCCCCGGATTGTTTCTTTTAAATAGCTTCTTCCGTTGGATGGACTTGGAGCCACTGAACCCGGCGTTGACTGCCGTTTCATCGATATTGTCACTGTTGTTTCGACGCTTGTGTCTGTTGCGTCGGGGCTTGCCGTTGCTATTTCTGGCTTCGGAAGTGCCAGGTTCGCTTGCATTATTATTGCTATGGGCTAGCTAGCTATCTTCGCCCGCGCAAAAGCGGGTCATAAGTGTCGTGAGGGCTGCCATGGACTTCGGTTTTTCTTGGCCGAGGTGTCGGGCGAGCCATTCATTGCGGATGCTATGCTTAAAGGCCGCTAGGGCTTCGACATCCGGACAGTCGATGATCTGGTTCTTTTTAGTTACGAACCTAGTCCAGAATTTCCTGGCCGACTCTCTGGGCTGTTGAATTATGTGACTTAAGTCATCGACATCCGGAAGTCGGACGTATGTACCCTGGAAGTTGTCGCAGAAGGCGTATTCCAACTCCTCCCAATATCCAATGGAGTTTTCTTGCAGGCTGTTTAACCAGTGCCGAGCTGGTCCCTTGAGTTTTAGTGGGAGGTATTTGATGGCATGAAGATCATCGCCGCAGGCCATATGAATATGGAGAATAAAGTCCTCAATCCATACTGCGGGATCTGTTGTTCCATCGTATGATTCGATATTCACGGGTTTAAACCCTTCTAGGAATTCGTGCTCCATTACTTCATCAGTGAAGCAGAGGGGGTGTGCGGCACCTCTATATCGGGCCAAGTCGCGATGTAGCTCGGATGGAGTCCGTCTGCGGTTTTCGGCCCGGACGTGGTTATGCTTGTCACGTCCATCTAGATAGCCGTCGTTGCGCGTTGGGGCACCCCCCCGTGTTCCGTAGATCAATCTGGTATGATCTGCTCTCTTTTCCAGGTCTTGCCGCAGGTCATATGTATATCCCCGAGCTGTTGTGTCCCTACCTTTACGACGAGGTAGTATAGGCTGGTGTTCAGCCTGAGTTGCCATTTTGTCCTGGCCACGAGGTGGTCGGTCAGCCGCATTACGCGCTCATGGTACTGGCCCAAGTGCCTCGTCGTCGAATTGAGGTAGGAGTTTACGCTTCGGGTAACTTTTGGTTGGGCGCTCGAGGCCGTATTCCTCGGCTGCCAGGACATTTAGTCCATCTGTCGTTAAGTAGGTCTTGATCAGCTTGAAGCTGCTGCCATTTCTTTTTCAGGCTCCTTGCAGTGGAAATTAGCCAACGCTTAAAGCGCTCCTGCTCGAGGGGTTCCTCAGGCACGATAAAGTCTTTGTCGCCGAGGCTCACCTCCTCCTCTGAGAGTGGAAGGTAATTACTGTCCTTCGAGTCTTCGTTTACGGCCTGTTCATCAGGGCTAACTTGCCCATCTTCCCGATCGTCCTGTTCGGAGGTTGGCTCGATGGGGTCTTCTTGGTCTTCGGCTTCATCCAGACTATTGTTGTCTCTTGTGCCGGTATCGCTATCTTTTTCACGGCGTGATTTAGAGCGCGCCGCTGACGTCGACGCTTTGGTTGTATCTCAGGAGGCTTATCCTCAGCTGGATCTTTATCATTATCGCTGTTACCCTCCTTGGGTGTATCCACCATGTACACGTCATATGAAGAGGTGGCCGTCCAGCGTCCGGTAAACGACGGGTTTTGGGCCTGCTCTTCTCCGGCATCGTCGTCCATACTGTCGATGTCTTCAGAGCTGTAATTGAGCATGTTAGTTAAGTCCTTGACAGTGGCTATGAAGTGGGTGGTGGGTGGGACATAAAATTCCCCTCTCTCAGCCCCTAGTCCGGGCTGGGCGTAGTTCGGACGTTGCTCCTCTGTAATGACGAGGGATCACATCAAGTTCAGAGCCTCACTTAAAGGCGAGGTTTGGCCAGGGAGAAGGGAGTCCGTGGAGTACGGCGGGGAGGAGACTCCTTGGTCGAACTCACATGATGCTAACCCCGAGGGTTCGGAGCCAGTATCCGGAGGAGAGTCTGGCTTCGTGATGGGTGCCAGTGACACTACTTCCTCCGGCTCTCCCGTACTGGGCTTAGTGGCCGCATATAGTCCGGTGGGCTCAGGAATCCTGTCTTCGGACCTGGCAATGCGCTCTGGATATAAGGCCAGAGTAGAGGTTGGGGTCGTGAACCCTTGGAAGATCAAGTCTCCTCAGATATCAGCGACATAGTCCAGATTTCCAAAACTAATCTGGTGACCTGGGACATAGCTATCGACTACTCTAGATGGCCAAGCGAGTTGGCCCGCAGTGCGAAGCCGCCGAATACGAAGATCTGTCCGGGGAGAAAAACTTCACCCAGGGCGGCATTGTTGTAGGTGATTGATGGAGCCATCGAACCTTCTGATGACTGATACATCTCCATCGTATCTACTTTTCCAAACACTTTTGCTCTTGTTTTGGACTCTAACTTGCATGATTTGAATGGTACTAACCCGGACTGACGCTGTTTTCAGCAGAATTTCCATGGTGTTATTTTTGTGTGGAAATAAAAGTTCTCAGAATGAGCTGAAAATCAACGGAGGATATTTTTGGAATATATAAAAAATATTGGCGAAAGAATCAAGGCCAGGGGGCCCACACCCTATTCATGAGGGTGGGGGGCGCGCCCCCTGCCTCGTGGGCGCCCTGGTGCTCCACCAACCTCAACTCCAACTCAATATATTCACGTTCGGGGAGAAAAAAATCAAAGAGAAGGATTCATCATGTTTTACGATACGGAGCCGCCGCCAAGCCCTAATTTCTCTCGGGAGGGCTGATCTGGAGTCTGTTCGGGGCTCCGGAGAGGGGAATCTGTCGCCATCGTCATCATCAACCTTCCTCCATCACCAATTTCATGATGCTCACTGCCGTGCGTGAGTAATTCCATCATAGGCTTGCTGGACGGTGATGGGTTGGATGAGATTTATCATGTAATCGAGTTAGTCTTGTTAGGGTTTGATCCCTAGTATCCACTATGTTCTGAGATTGATGTTGCTATGACTTTGCTATGCTTAATGCTTGTCACTAGGACCCGAGTGCCATGATTTCAGATCTGAACCTATTATGTTTTCATGAATACATGTGAGTTCTTGATCCTATCTTGCAAGTATATAGTCACCTATTATGTGTTATGATCCGTTAACCCCGAAGTGACAATAATCAGGATACTTACCGGTGATGACCGTAGTTTGAGGAGTTCATGTATTCACTAAGTATTAATTCTTTGGTCTGGTACTCTATTAAAAGGAGGCCTTAATATCCCTTAGTTTCCAATAGGACCCCGATGCCATGGGAGGGTACGACAAAATATGTCATGCAAGTTCTTTTCCATAAGCACGTATGACTATATTCGGAATACATGCCTACATTACATTGATGAACTGGAGCTAGTTACGTGTCACCCTATGTTATAACTATTGCATGAGGAATCGCATCTGACATAATTATCCATCACTGATCCATTGCCTACGAGCTTTTCATACATTAATCTTCGCTTATTTACTTTTCCGTTGTTACTGTTACAATCACTACAAAACCACTACCGTTACTTTTGCTACCATTACCGCTACTATCATACTACTTCTCTACTAAATACTTTGCTGCAGATATTAAGTTTTCCAGGTGTGGTTGAATTGACAACTCAGCTGCTAATACTTGAGAATATTCTTTGGCTCCCCTTGTGTCGAATCAATAAATTTGTGTTGAATACTCTACCCTCAAAAACTGTTGTGATCCCCTATACTTGTGGGATATCAATACTATTTTCTGGCGCCATTGCCGGGGAGCATAGCTCTATTCTTTGAGTCACCTGGGATTTATATCTGCTGATCACTATGAAGAACTTGAAAGTTAAGAGAACCAAGATTTTTCCCGCAGCTACGAGGGGAGCTAAGGAACTGCCGTCTAGCTCTGCACTTGATTCACCTTCTGTCGGCGTTCTGGGAATGGGGGTCCCCAGATTTGCCTGCCTGCGGCCCATGGCGTGGCTGAGCTGGCAGGTCTATACGTTCCATCTTCATCGACGAGGTATTCAAGACCCTCGCGAGGGGCCAAGCCTCGCGAGGCGGACGATGCAAGACCTCCTCAAGACTGGCCTCGCCAGGCAGGCTCACGAGGGGCGGAGATATCAAGGCAAGGCAAACCTCGTGAGGTCCTCGTGACGTGAGCCATGCCGATCGAGATCAGGCGGGCCCCGGTGTGCGCAGTGTCCTTGCTTCCTCTTTGGTCCAAAGGGGGCAAGCGCAGACGCAGAGTACCGAGGTATCAAGAAAAGGTTACCATATCGGTGCAACGAGACCAAGACCAGCAGGACGACAAGATGGAGGTCACCATGGAGCCCAAGACGGCGTCACCACCAGAGCCTTTTGCAGGCGAAGAGTACTTTTGTCAGGATAACCTGTACTAGCTGTCCCCATTCAAATTGACCGTTGTTGGGTCCCTTCCCGCTCAATATTTGGGGAGAGGACCACGGCCTATATAAGTAGAACTAGCCATCACAGTAGGGGGGATGACGACGAGAGAGAAAGGGAGGGAGAGCTCATTCAAAGGCATCTCACCCACACAACTTCGCCAAGCACAAGAACACCTCAACCTCAGGAGGCTGTTCTCCCCCTTGTACTGTTCATTATCAGCCCAAGAGGCAATCCACCACCACCACACTGGAGTAGGGTATTACACCACAACGGTGGCCTGAACCAGTATAAATCTTGTGTCCTTGTGTTGTAAGTTTGTCGAGTTCATCCACGAGATCTTAGAGAGCTAGGGCGTGGATTGATAGGGAGAAAACCTTCACGCACACCCCAGTGTTCGAACCTCGAGGGTTTTGCCGGAACCCATGATCCGACATTTGGCGCGCCAGGTAGGGGTGCGCCAAAGCTTCCTTCCGTCACTCCGCGCCCCGTTGCTCCGTCGTCTCCATGGCAGACGCGCGCCGCGCTCGTGCTGAGCGCCGGGCTTCCCTCGCCGCCCGCGTCGCTCAGATGACTCCCATCGGCGGGCCACCTCGTCGTTCCCCGTCGCCTGCCGCCAACGCCGCCACCGGCCCTGCGGGGAACGAGCAGCAAGCATCCTCGCTGCACCCCTCGGTGTGGCGGGACGGCCGCACCGCCACTCCATCGTTGACCCCGGCTGGTTCTTCTTCCCATGCACGTCGCCCTCCCATGGACGCACTGGCCGCGCTCCTCATGGCGCACGAGCTCTTGCTCTACTGACCGGTTGACGACCTCTATGAGGACTGGCTCGACCGCATCGCCGAGCTTGTCCACACCGCAGGGGGCTCCCCTGCGCCGTCCCTCTCTCCGCCTCTCCCTCCGCCAGCTACGGGCGACGTAGCTCACAGAGCGCCTCCACCACCTCTGCCCCAAGATGGCGCCCTGGCGCCAAGGTGCGCGGCTTCACGACGTGACCCGCCGCGTCCTGCGCCCGCGTGTGAAGAAAGAAGCTGTCAAGAAGTCCCTTGACCGCAAGAAAACGCTCTGCCGCTCCTCGTGCCACCGCGCCAGGACCGGCTGCTGTGGCAAGACCGCGCGCCACCTGTAGCGGTAGGGCGCAGACCCCATCAAGACCAAGCTCCACCCCAAGGCGGGCCCCAGTGACCACAGTCGGCTGCTGCACTTTCACCCACGAGCTGCGTAGCATCGCCTGGCCGGGCAAGTTCAAGCCGGATCTGCCTCCTCGCTATGACGGCACCCCCGACCCTGCGGAGTTCTTGCAGCTCTACGAGCTGAGCATCGAAGCAGCCAACGACGATGAGAAAGTTATGGCGAACTGGTTTCCCATGGCTCTCAAGGATGGCGCCCGCTCCTGGCTCCTAAACCTGCCACCGGGCTTGATCTCCTCCTGGGACGAGATGCGCAACCGCTTCGTCGCCAACTTCCAGGGCACTCGCGACCGCCTGCCGGTTGCGGGTGACCTGCGCCGCGTCAGGCAGCAACCGGGAGAGACCCTCCACAACCTGAATACCCACAACACCAGCAACTATCAAGAGCTCAGAGCCATTTGCGAAGGACGCTTCGGTCGACGCCCCGAGCGCGGCGACCGGGGCTTCGGCCGAGAAGGAAGATGTGGTGGCGGACGCTGGGACGATCGTGGCCCGCGCCAGGAGTGGCGTGACCGGCCTCGTGAGGACCGCTGGTAGGATCAGCCTCGCGAGGGTGCCTGGAGGGATCAGCTTCATGAGGATTGTCCTCAAGGCAACGTCGGACTCCCTCCGCTGCCGCCACCGCCACCGCCAAGAAGGAATGACGAACACCATCAAGACGAGGGGGCTGGGGGCTTCCAGGAACCGTGTGCTATCGCCTGCATCTTGGGCGGAGCCTAGGCCCCAGCCTCATAGTGTATCTTCAAGCAGTTTGCTCGTGAAGTGAATATAGTCCTCCCCAAGCTCGAAGCCACACGCCCGCTCAGATGGTCCCAGTGCCCCATCACGTTCAACTCGGCGGATCAGCTCAAGTGCGCAGCTACCACTGGCACCCTCCTGATGCTTCGATCTCCAGTCATCAGCAACGTGCAAGTTACCAAGACCCTCATCAATGGCGGCGCATGGCTCAACGTCCTGTTCGTCGACACGTTCGACAACCTCCAAGTGCCATATGACCAGCTTCAGCCTACCAAGCCTTTCTCAAGAGTGACCGATGGTTCCACCATACCGATAGGGCAGGTCTGCCTCCCTGTCACCTTCGGGGAACACATGAACTACCGCACCGAGCTCATCGACTTCGATGTCGCGCACATCCGTCTGCAGTACAATGCCATCCTCGGGTATCCAGCCCTGGCCAAGTTCATGGCGGTGACCCATCACAGCTACAATGTCCTCAAGATGCCCGGAAGCGGCAGGATCATCACTGTCCCATGTGAAGAAAAAGACGCGGTGTGCTCCCTCGAGTGTGCCTTCCAAGCTGCAGCAATCGACGACACCGACAGTAAGGGCAAGGGCCCTCCTGAGGTCATCCTCAAGAAGAAGAAGCAGCTGCGCCGTGCGGAACCTCAGGTGGGTGGCGTCACAGCCGAAGCCTCGTCAGGATCAGCGCCCGCTCCCGGGGCGCCTCCCTTCATCGCATAGGAAGGCACGTCCGGCGCCCTTCTCGGGCAGGGCTCGGGGGCTTTCTTATGGAAGGCCTCAGACCTTTCCCACATCACGAGGGAGGCGCTTGGGCACCACTTGGAGGCGTGCTTCACGACATGTTTCCCTCAGGAGGGCACGGGGAAAGGATCGCCCACCGTTCAGGAGTTCATCACCAAGACCACCTAGGAATTGCAAGACGCAAGGGCCATGCGCGGCGACCGCTGCTCACGAGGCACAGCTTCCCATCCAGGCGAGGATGCCGGCTGCGCGTCTGCATCGATGTTCCAGGGCTCAACAGGGCCGCTTCTCAAGAGCTTTTCTGGCCTTTCACGCATGGGACGCTATGAGGGCCCACCGCACAGCTACATTTGCGTGCCCTTCGGCCTGCGGAGCGTGTCGTCCGCCTACCAGCGCAACTTGCGCCGCATCCTAGCGGCTCAGGAGGCCAGGCACCACGCCATCCTGATGGAGATGGAGACGGTCCTCAAGGAACCACATGAGCCCCCAGAGCCTCCTGAAGCTCAGGGCCCCGGTGGCTCGTGAGGAGCAACCCCTTCGCCGCGCACCTTCAGCTGCCCCAACTCTCCTTCGTCAACATAACCAGGTGACGTTTTCCAAGTTCATTTAGCTAGGAGCGCCCCTCGGGCTGCATCATTCCCAGGCCGCTTGGGTCCGTCCCTGTGGCATGTATCCCTTTTTATGTCTTTAGTTTACCTTGTTGGGTGCTGCATCATCCCCAAGCCGCTCGGGCCTAACCCAGTGGCACGTATCTCAAATGCACTTACTTAAGCCTGCTACTCTCATGTTTAATCTACCTATGATTACTATCTACTCAATCGTCGCCTCCCACGGGGCCTCCTCACGCCGGCACGACGCTGGTGCACGGGTCCATCCCTGCCACGTCGAAAAACCTGAGCCGTCGAGCTCTAGCTCACGGCACGCCCCGCGCACGTCACCTCACCGGGCCCTCAGTGCCTTCACTCCCTCGCGGAGAAACCAGCGGCGGGCTGGTAACCATAATGGAAGATCGTGTTCTTCCTTGTGCTGGCTCGCAGGACTCTCACGAGGATAACACCAGGCGGCACCGCGAGCTCCCACCTCTTCCAAGTAATCCGCTTGCACATTAAAAGGGGGGCTCCTGAGCATCGCGACTCAGGAGCTCTTACTAGCTCTCCAGCCCTCACCCCCTGGCCTTGACCACGGCACGCGACCTGGCATACCAGCAGCGGCTGAGCTCGCTCGAGGGCCGGGACCTGACGACATAGAGCACAAAGGAGATCATAGGAAAGGGGAAGGCTCGTATGGGCCTGACCTAGCTACGCTGCGGATGTTCGCGCACAGGTTTGGCGCATCACGAAGAATCGACCCTGGACCACCAAGATAAGTCACGAGCTCAGATCAACTAATCGTTGGAACCTAGGGGACACGCTCGCCGCAGCCCTGTTGCGGCAACGTCACCTCCCTTTCTTATCTTACCACGACTGCTTGAGCGCTAAAGGGGATCCCCTGAGCATCGCGCCTCAGGAGCTCTTACAGGACCTCAGGCCCCTCATCTCCTGGCCTTGACCACGGCACGCGACCTAGCATACCAGCGACGGTAGAATCTTGCCTAGGGACCGGGACCTGTCATCGTAGAGCAACAAGCTATCGCGAGATTGGAAAGGGAAGACCGAGCCTAAACAGGACTTGTGCTCACAAGGCTTCCATAATTGGGGTAACATCAACAAAAGACATTGCAGACTCTTTACACGCCCCCACGGGGTACTTCTCGATTCCTCGCATGGGAACAAAAGACGAGAACCTCGGAGAATCCTATCTACACACCTCCGCGGCCGTTGCCAACATCAACAGTGGGTCGCGGGAGGCTGGCGCCAACCCCATCTAGATCAGCGACGGCGGTGGCCGGACTTTGCGGCACTGCTTCGGACGCGGCGAGAGCTCGGGGGCACGTAGCTGTCATCGCTCGTCTCCGGAGTCTCGTAGAGCTCGAGAGAACCGCTGGACTCCCAAGAGTCGCTGCTGCTGGAGTAGCTGCGAGCGGGGCGCGCCTCATCCTGGCGCTCCCCTTCGTGGCAACACTCCAAGCGGCGACCCTCTGTGTCGAAGACCTTGAAGAACAGCATGGAGGCGCCGTCGTACTCGAAGTGGATTGCGAGGGCGCCCCCCGCACGACAAACCCGCGCGACCTCGCCCCAGCCACGGGTCATGAAGATCTTGCCGGTGGAGACTGCTTCAACCTCTACTCCGGTCGCCGGAGCGTTGCAGTTGGCATGCTGCAACCAGAGTTCGAGAGGCCCCCTCGGCGGCATCACGTCAGAGAAGAAGTGCGGGAAGCGGATCCAGGAGCTTGGGGGCATCGCCGCCCACAACACAAGCTCGTGTGATGAGTCCGTGGCATGGACTCCAGGAGCGACGGCACTCGTCGCCACAGCGTGTCGACCTTGGCCGCAGTGCGCGCGCCAACGCTCATTGCTCCTTCCTCCCGAGCCCCCGGATTGGGCGTGCAAGGGCAGTGGATACCCAGGAGGAGGCCGCTCGCACCAAGGCCTCGTCACCACCTGCATCACCGCAGCGTCGCGGCGGTGGACCAACCTCTTCTTCGGTGGAAGCAGCACCGGCATGTCGAGGGGAATCTTTCCCTTCTCATTAGCTGAGAACCTTCAGATCGGCACCATTGGAGTCAGTGGTGGAGCAGAGGAGGAAGAAGCAGGTGGAATGGGAAGAAGTGGGGGACGGGGGCTCCGCCCCTTCCTCATTTATAGCAGGAGAAGGCCAACCAGCGCCCCCCACGATCACAGGTAATGATGGTTTTCCTTGCATGTCACAGGGACTTGACAAGTCGGGCAGTTGCCGAGGCAGCATGGGGAAGCGGAGACGCCCACGTCTAATCAACCGCCACGCGTCAACCGAGGCCGTAGGATTTTGGGGCCCGGAGCGCTCTGCGCTTGACCTTTGGCTTCACCTCGAAGCCAAGCCCGAGCGCGCCTTGGGCCCAGGGGCTACTGTCGGTGTTCTGGGAATGGGGGTCCTCAGACTGGCCTGCCTACGACCCACGGCGTGGCTGAGCTAGCAGGTCTGTACGGCCCATCTTCATCGATGAGGTATTCAAGACCCTCACGAGGGGCCAAGCCTCGCGAGGCGGACGACGCAAGACCTCCTCAGGAGCGGCCTCGCCAGGCAGGCTCACGAGGGGCAGAGAGATCAAGGCAAGGCAATCCTCGCGAGGTCCTCGTGACATGAGCCATGACGATCGAGACCAGACGGGCGCCAGGCAGGCGCCAGCGCGCGCAATGTCCTTGCTTCCTATTTGGTGCAAAGGGGGCAAGTGTAGGCGCAGAGTACTGAGGCATCAAGCAAAGGTTTCCATATCGGTGCAACGAGACCAAGACCAGCAGGACGGCAAGACGGAGGTCACCATGGAGCCCAAGACGGCGTCACCACCAGAGCCTTTTGCAGGCGAAGACTACTTTTGTCAGGATAAGCTGTACTAGTTGTCCCCTTTCAAATTGGCCGTTGTTGGCTCCCTTCCCACTCAATATTTGGGGAGAGGACCAGGGCCTATATAAGTAGAACTAGCCATCACAGTAGGGGGGATGACGACGAGAGAGAAAGGGAGGGAGAGCTCATTCAGAGGCATATCACCCATACAAGTTCGCCAAGCACAAGAACACCTCAACCTCAGGAGGCTGTTCTTCCCCTTGTACTGTTCATTATCAGTCCAAGAGGCAATCCACCACCACCACACTGGAGTAGGGTATTACACCACAACGGTGGCCCCAACCAGTATAAATCTTGTGTATTTGTGTTGCAAGTTCGTCGAGTTCGTCCGCGAGATCTTAGAGAGCTAGGGCGTGGATCGATAGGGAGAAAACCTTCGCGCGCACCCCAGTGTTCGAATCTCGAGGGTTTTGCCGGAACCCGTGATCCGACACCTTCTGTTTTGACTAAACTTGCGACACCTACTCCTGCTATTCATTCTGATATGTCGCATGTTATTGATGGTGCCACTTCTGCTTTGCATGATACTTATGATGAAACTACTTCTATGCTTGATAATACTGTGCCACTAGGTGAATTTCTTGATGAACAACTTGTTAGGGCTAGAGAGAATGAAATTATTGAAACTGATAATATTGATGAAAGTGATGATGTAGATTCTCCCCCTAGATATGAATTGCGTGTTGTTCCTGAGGGTTATGTTATGGATGAAGAAACTGCTAGAGATTTTTTAGCTTGCAATGATAGATATGATCTTAAGAAACTATTAGTTAAGTTGAAAGAAAAATATTTGAATGCTAGAATGAAATATGACCCTACTTTTGTACTTCACCTATCTTTATTTGCGATAAGGATTATGATTTCTCTGTCGACCCTGAGTTAATTACTTTGGTTGAATCTGATCCTTTTTATGGCTATGAATCTGAAACTGTTGTGGCACATCTTACTAAATTAAATGATATAGCCACCCTGCTCATTAATGATGAGAAAACTTGCTATTACTTTATCCTTAAGTTGTTTCCGTTCTCATTACAGGGTGATGCTAAAACATGGTTTAATTCTCTTGATCCTGGTTGTGTGCATAGTCCCCAGGATATGATTTATTACTTCTCTGCCAAATATTTCCCCGCTCATAAGAAACAAGCTGCCTTAAGGGAAATATATAATTTTGTGCAAATTGAAGAAGAGAGTCTCCCACAAGCTTTGGGGAGGCTTCCCCAATTACTTAATGCTTTGCCTGATCATCCTCTCAAGAAAAATGAAATACTTGATATCTTTTATAATGGACTAACTGATGCTTCCAGAGACCACCTGGATAGTTGTGCTGGTTGTGTTTTCAGGGAAAGAACTGTTGATCAAGCTGAATTGCTATTGAATAATATGTTGAGTAATGAAAATGATTGGAAACTTCCTGAACCAACTCCTAAACCAACTCCGAAGAAAATGGGTATTCTATTTCTCAGTCCTGAAGATATGCAAGAGGCAAAGAAATCTATGAAAGAAAAAGGTATTAAAGGTGAAGATGTTAAGAATTTACCACCTATTGAAGAAATACATGGTCTTGATAACCCAACATAGGTAGTAAAGGTAAATTCTCTCTATAGATTTGATAAATGTGAAATCTCGTCTACTAAAATTGTTAGCCAACACTTGGATGAGTTTGATGACTTTATGGTTAAACAAGAACACTTCAATGCTTATGTTGTTAGACAATTGAAACGAAATGCTTATATGATTGAACACTTGAGTGATTATATGTCTAGAGTTAAAGGTGAACTTGAACTCATTAGTGAACATGCTTCTATGGTTACCACTCAAGTAGATCAAGTACTTAAAGCTCAGAATGATTTGCTCCATGGATTAAATAATAAGAAAAATGATAATGCTGTTAGAGTTATGACTAGAGGGGGTAAAATGACTCAGGAACCTTTGTATCCTGAGGGCCACCCCAAGAGAATTGAGCAAGATTCTCAGAGAACTAATGTTGATGCACCTAGTTCTTCTAAGAAGAAGAAAAAGAAAAATGATAGAACCTTGCATGCTTCTAGTGAACCTGTTGTTGACACACCTGAGAATCCCAATGATATTTCTATTTCTGATGCTGAAACACAATCTGGTAATGAACATGAACCTAGTGATTATGTTAATGATGATGTTCATGTTGATGCTCAACCTAGTAATAACAATGATGTAGAGATTGAACCTGCTGTTGATCTTGATAACCCACAATCAAAGAATCAACGTTATGATAAGAGAGACTTTGTTGCTAGGAAGCACGGTAAAGAAAGAGAACCATGGGTTCAGAAACCCATGCCTTTTCCTCCTAAACCATCCAAGAAGAAGGATGATGAGGATTTTGAGCACTTTGCTGAAATGATTAGACCTATCTTTTTGCGTACGCGCTTGACTGATATGCTTAAAATGAACCCTTATGCTAAGTACATGAAGGATATTGTTACAAATAAAAGAAAGATACCGGAAGCTAAAATTTCCACCATGCTTGCTAATTACACTTTTAAGGGTGGAATACCAAGGAAACTTGGAGATCCAGGAGTACCAACTATACCATGCTCCATTAAAAGAAACTACTCCCTCCGTTCAGAATTACTTGTCTCGGATATGGGTGTATCTAGAACTAAAATACATCTAGATACATCCATTTCTGCGACAAGTAATTCCGAACGAAGGGAGTATGTTAAAACTGCTTTATGTGATCTCGAAGCCGGTGTTAGTGTTATGCCTCTCTCTTTATATCATACACTTGATTTGAATAAGTTGACACCTACTGAAGTATCTTTGTAAATGGCTGATAAATCAACTGCTATACCTGTCGGTATTTGTGAGGATGTGCCTGTTGTGGTTGCAAATGTTACTATTTTAACGTACTTTGTTATTCTTGATATTCCTGAGGACAATAGTATGTCTATTATTCATGGTAGACCCTTTTTTGAATACTGCAGGGGCTGTTATTTATTGCAACAAAGGCAATGTCACTTTTCATGTTATTGGTAATAAGCATACGGTACACTTTCCGAGGAAACAATCTCAAGTCCACAATATCAATTCTATTGGAAAAATTCCAACAATTACTATTGGAGGTTTGAATTTTCTCTTCCTACTGTCAAGAAGAAATATGATATTCTTATTGTTGGGGACGTGCATATCCCCGTTGAGGTAACCTAGTGTTATTCGAAATTTCTCCGGTTTCATGCGATTTAGAATGAGTTTGTTAATAAGAATTGATGAACCTTGTTAATGGATTCCTTTTGATGAGTATGAGATGGATGAAGTTAGAAAGCACAACTCTCTATACCCTCCTTTTTACTCTATGTTATTTAGTTTAAATAAAGCAAAAATAGTATTTTCCGTCTGTTTTCTGAATTATCCTTGCAATAAAAAATACCCCAAAAATAAAAGTTCTCCAAATGGCCCGAAAATTTAATATGATTTTTTCTGGAATATTTAAGAATTATTGGCACTGAGAGCACACCAGGGGGCCTCACCATGTGCCCACGAGGGTGGAGCACGAGGCACGACCGACGCTGGTTTGGGCAGCTGGAGCAAGAAGACCAGAGGTTGAAGAAGCGCTACGGCCATTGGATGGACATCGTACGGTCACTGGAGCTAGAATCGTGCATATTGACTAAGTTGACAAAACCCTCCGTCCCCGTCAACTTAGTAGGCCCACAAGTCAGCCTCCCACTATACTGGGTCCTAGCTAGCAGGGGGAGTATGCATTTTTTCTGCGTAATAAGGATGCACTTCCTTGCGTGCGAAGATATAGCTGGTGGGTCCAAGCTATCAGCGGCGGTAAAGTTTTTTTTCGTGAAATATAGAGGCCCTTTCGATGGGTCCCAGATGTCAGGTGGAGGAATCATTATTTTGCGCGTAATATGGAGGCATTTCCTTGCGTGCGTCCGTGGACCCAGTTGTCAGCCTCTCCACGTATAGTTCACTTCATATACATGTCGGTCGTTGACCATGTTGACCAGGCCGTGCCGAGAGCACCAGGTCGGTGGACGACGGCGAGGCCTAGGAAGGGAACGACATGGAGGCAGGGAAGAATCGGCAGTTGTTTCCCACGCGGAGGGGAGTACGACTGTACGAGGGTTTACTGGTTCGTCTGCCGTCGTCGGAGAATAACAGCAGGTGTGGGTGAGTAGAGGGATGGCTAGGCCAGCGATGGGAGTACGATGGGGCGGTGAGGCCTGCGCGGCAGCATAGCCAGACGCGTGGAGGAGGGAGCAGGCAGTCCCACTGGTGCTTGTTTGAGCGGCTGGAGCAGGAAGAGCAGAGATTGAAGAAGCACGACGGCCGTTGGATGGACTTCCAACAGTCACTGCTTGTGCGTCAACCTTTTTTTAGGAAAGCGTCAAATATGTGGAAAACAGCATACAGCCCATCTGCCATTATTTCTAATAATTTACAGCCCATTTGCTAATTCTTAAGGTTTTTTTGGAGCCCATATTCTTTTTGTTAGCATTACAGCACATATTGTGGCCACGGTTAAAAAAGTATACGAAATTTTGCATATTTCGGTGCGGTCCGAACTGTTTTTAATCCCGAAATTTCGAGTCACATTCAAATTGATTTTAACATTAAATGTTATCAATATAAATTCCAGCAAATTGTCCACACATAAAAATTAATGCAATTTAAAATCTCGAAATGAAAAAAAGAAATTCGAAACTAATTGCCGGTTTGATGTGTTTTAAAAATGTACAGCCCATTTCTCATTACTGATAGGCCATTTTCTCGTCCAGCCGAATGAAGCTCTCCTCGTCTTGAAAGATTTGCATCCCAACAGGCCTGACAAAGTGACTTACTTGGCAAATCACAAAAAACCTGGGCTAGCCATTTCAGAAAGAAAAACAACAACCGGGCTGGTCTGTGGTAAACATAAAAGAGAAGGCTGTCTAGACAGGCCAGAGTGCCCCGCATAGCCCAGTTGACACCCTGCTTCCATCTCAAAAACAAATTAGATAAATGCTACTCCAATTATGTCGATTCATAAAAATACCACTGCAATTTCCAAACTTTGAAAAATGCCATTGCAAGTTTTGCAAACTTTGGAAAACGCCACTACAATTTGCAAACTTTGAAAAACGCCACTCCAGACTTCGAAAAATGCCACTGGAAATGGCATGAAATGGCATTTTTCAAAGTTTGGAAATTGTAGTGGCATTTCTCAGAAACACTAGATTTG
This sequence comes from Triticum dicoccoides, assembly GCF_002162155.2. NCBI lineage: Eukaryota > Viridiplantae > Streptophyta > Magnoliopsida > Poales > Poaceae > Triticum > Triticum dicoccoides. The sequence goes on from NC_041388.1 coordinate 322,074,026, forward strand.
GAGTGGCTTTTATCAAATTAACCCAGAACAAAAATAACTGGGCGGGCTGTTGGGTCCCTGGTGTCAGCCGCTCGTTGTGCAATTCTCTCGTTTATTGACTACGTTAACAATGGCATGGGACCCAGATGTCAGAAATCCATTAGCAGGAGCCATTTTTTATTGTCTTGAAATAAGGAGGCACTTGCTTGCATACTGCCATGACCTTGGCGGGTCCCTGTTGTCATCCTCTCCACGTACAATCATCTCCTGATTGTGTATGCGTCAACTTGGTAGGCCCACAAGTCAGCCTCTAAACCCGTGGAGGACAAATGCAACCCACTTAAAAAAATAACAGCGCATTCCATACGTTCAAATGAAAAGTTCAACATTCAGAGCAAAGTAACATGTCTGATCCACATATAGAGTACTGAAATTCCACGTTGACAACCATCATAGCCAAGTTAACTATCTACTCCCACTAATACTCTAGTAGCGTACAAGTACTAACTTACTCTTAGCTAACTAGACGATGCCGGCCGCCATCTGCGGTACACGCTAAACGCTGGCACCGGCGTCCTCCGCCTCGCCTTGGACTTGCCAGAGGTGTGATAGGGCGCGTTGCTCGCGCGCGTTGGCCCTTTCCATGCCGGCGTGGTCCACCGAAGCTTCGGCTTCTAAGCGGGAAACCCACTTGACGAGATAGTAGTAAAAATCGGCGTCACGAACGCGTGCGTGCCCGACAGCCTCCAGGGCTATTTGCCGGGCGTCAACCTCCACGTAGTCGGCCCAGTTGTGGGCGCTCTGCTTGCGACTCAGAGCGTCGGTGCGCTGCTGCTCCATGTCCCGCTGGCGGCGCAAATCGGCGATACACTGCTCCTCCGTCAAGCGGTCGCCCTCCAACAACTCCTGCTCCTCCGCCAGGTGGTCACGCTCCAACAAGTCCTCGGTCTCCGCATTGCCATCTAAAGACCGATAGAATGCCTCCTCCCTCCGTCCGCCTTCCGGTGAAAAACTGAACACTAGTTCCGGCGGTGACCGCCTCCGGCCTCGCCTTTCGCGGACGGACGGGGGCATGGTGGACGTGGCGAGAGCGAGGATAAGTGGCGAGCGACGTCAGGCCGGTGGGGGCTTATGAGAATAGGGCGAGTTGGGTCACGGTGCCACCATAGAAGGCCGGGAAACAGTACTTATAGGCGGAAGCTAGCGCGACGGTCACTGGAATTCAATGCATAATTAAGCAGGCATAGCTTAGCGCGCAGCTTGCCGTGGAAAACTGAGAAACTGAAATTCTGACTGTGTCGTCCCATCCCGTCCGTGCTGGGTCGCACGCCGGCATGATGGTCAAACGAGTGTACTTGAATCATCTCCCTCCTTGTCAATAATGATTCCACGGATTTAAAAGGCCCGCAACAATTAAAGCACATCTTTTTTCGCATCAGTTAGCTGCCTTAATTACAGCCGGCTGCATGCAGGCACTCAAAATCGCTCGCAGCCAGTACGTGGAGCAGCATGCAACGAGTCATAGCCGAGGGCATTAGTTGATGAACTTTAGCTGGGAGATACGGCATTTGCAAACATTTTTGCTGGCAGTTTCTTCAGATTCACATCGCATTTTCTTCAAAGCAGCTTGTCAGTTTCTTCAGAGGTAGGCATTTTTATTCAAAAAACAGCCACTTCGGATCTTGCGTCGCAACTAAAACTGCCAGGAGCGCATTAGTAGGCTAGCTAGTGATCGATTTGTAACTTGTAAACACTGAGCGAACAGATATAAGGAACTGTTAATGCATCTCAATGATTCACAGATCATATACAAATATGTAGCTCCAAAAGCAAAGATTAGCCACTACTAAAACCAACTAGTACGATTCCCATACATAATATCAACATGTTAATGCATCTCAATGATTCACAGATCATATAGAAATATGTAGCTCCAAAAGCAAAGATCTAGAAAAAACATATGTTCTTCCTACTAACATGGATGCTTCTCTTGGCCAACATTCAGTACAGACTGAAAGACAAATTTGTTTCTGAAGTGTACAATTCCTCTTGCAAACGTAAGTGGTTTCACCAATAGCAGGAACCATGAGAATGAACCACACATGATGGAGGAACATCCACTGCAATATGATTTGGTCTTCTCTAGATCACACGGCGAGACTATTTTCGGAATACAAATTTAACTTAGGCAAAATGATGCCCATTGTATAATCAGACCAAAACAATGAAGCACCTAGTGTTGGCCAATAAATAGTACAGTACTACTTTTCTACAGTCCATGAATTGACTATCCAATATTTCTGTGTCTATTTTCAAATGGCACTGCATGGAGTGACTATACTATTCTCTTGTGCAGTTCAACCAAAATTGCGGTCACTTTGTGTGTTTGCCAAATAGCAACGGGCAGACATCCCTGTCTGCACAAATATCAAGCAGCTAGTAAACATATACCCCACCTTGTATTTTCGGTTTAAACATGTCTCTTCCGCTTAGCATCTGTCATGTTTTGCACTGGACAATTTGATACAGTCATGTTTTGCCCTGGACAATTTCATACTGAATTGATTTGCTTATTCAGAGCAGAAATATAGCGCCTATTCTTCATCAGACCAAGGATATCCATGTTCACAGTGATGGAAGAGGTGAAATCGATATAACCGAAATTGAGCATCCAATCATTGAATCCTGTCCTGCACCTCCAATGTAGGTCCACCCTGCCAATAAATTCACATGCAAACCACTAGTATTACTATCTAATGAAGGTACAAAAAGAGTAGCAAGATAGTAGCAAACCATGTACCTTCTTAATGAACAGCTCATAGTGCCACCAATTGGATATAAAGGTTTGGAAGAAAACATGCTCCTAATGTTGAACCAGTTGGACTTTTTGTGCAGTTCCACTATAATCGAGCATCCATGTTTGCATAGATATTGAAAGTGTGATTACTATAAAAGTGGCACTAGTTGAAGCATAGACTCACAAATATAAGCATTCCAATTTCTTAATGGGAAAAGGTAGCAAGACTGCTTCTAGCCACCTGTTTGAAGGAATAAATAAGGTAACATCGGGTGATGTCAGAAAGGCATATATAGTTCTTTCTGAAAGAATGATCGATTCCTGACCTTTCCTCTTCTTTTAAGCATATTTTGTGCAGTTCAACTAAAATAAAATGCCATCACTGCCTTGACAATTCAGTGACACTGTACAAAAGGAAACGACTTAACATTACATCATGATATCAGGTATGTAGTCGACAGGCATTAGAGACAAACTTATAGACCTCCTCCGATAACATAATGAACATTAATTTTAACAAAGGTGTGACTAGCTTTACCGGGATAATTTGAGCGAATTCTACACCCTCTGTTCCTTAATATAAGACGTTTTCGCGGTTCAGTTTAAAGTACCCAAACGTCTAGTATTTAGAAAAATGGGTAGTAGTTTTCTTGAGCACATATCTGGGAAAGCTTGCCACACTTTATTTATGTCACTACAAGAAATATGTCAACTTATGACCTTCTGTCAGTGACCCTCGAAGAATTGGTCATAAATTTATGACCATTTTAGACCAATTGGTCAAAAGCTGTCTGGGGGCTCTAAACCCTAAACCATAACGACCATTTTGGTTAGAAAGGTCATAATTTCATTAGAGGAAATGGTCATAAAGCAAACAGCGCTAGTCCACTGCCTTATTTCTAGTTGTTAACGACCAATATAGATGGTCATAGCCTTGTAAATTGTGGTGGGTTGCTATGACTAGGCGCCACCTCATCAGTTTTGCCTATATGTCATGTCCATGTGGCAGTTTTTGCCCTAGGTTGTGAACCAACCTATATTTCTGTCATTCCCAAAATTCCCAAAAAAATCTCATAAATTCTTTGGGTCATATCTTCGTCAAATATGTAAAAACCTTCTTTTCCTAGTTCAAAAATAATTCAAAAATATTCATTTTCCTATTCTGTTCAGAACAACAGTTTGTGAAGGAAGTACCACTTTGGCATGTCCAAATAGTATCCATTTTCTACAGTGCTTTCCTATGCCCAAATAACCATCCCCCACAAATACCAGCTCAATCCATTCATTATCATGAGCCGAGCTTCAACATTCGTAGTTATGTCCAGTGTGGTAGTTTGCAAAGCAAGTACCACCTAGGCTCCTCCTTTTGAGCTGAAAATTTGTGAAGACGGTCTTCTTAGTAACTGATCATCCTCAGCCAAAACTCACGCCCATTAGCCATGTACATTTCCCGTACCGCTAATCAAACACTTGGCTACTAATTCATGTTTGAGCATCGATCGGTCTCCTCGTGAGAATCTTATGTTGTAATTTTCTTCCTAGCACCTACTTGGGGAGTGCCCAACCCACTATACATGCCTATGCCGCCCAGAACACATGGCAATGCCAGGGTCACGCGGTGACCACGCGGCGGGCATGCGAGTTTACGCGCTCTAGAGTTGGGGCCCTCGGCCACCGCCCAAACCTCGACATATCGCCACCAAACCATGTATTTATGATTAAATAGGTACTTATGTACCTAGAAATGATTTTTGGAAAAATTAAATAGCAAACTATGAGACAGCTGCAGTTCAAATTTGACCCGCTTCCAGCTGAATCGGCGGAAATTTGTCTTTTTCACGAGAGGTGGATCAAAACTTTTTACACCCAACCATTTTGTCAATTGTGCATTAAATATGGCCTAGTATTTTAGAAAAATGATTTGGTCCAATTTTGCAACAATTATTTGGGAGGTCCTTCACAAAAAAACCTCCTTTTGGGCACTCGAAAAATGGAAAATGGTTTTTTCGTCCAAAGAAAATGAAAACTTCCTTAGGCAACATTGTTTACCATTCCAATATGCACCCTTGTGCACAATATGAGATCATTTGAACAAACTATGCCATGAATGTGGCCATAAGATTGATCATTTGGCTTGAAAGCCATTGATCTCCACACGTGATAGCTCGTTTCTAAGAACACTTTTTTAAAATAATTGTCGTATTACAAGTTTGTTATTTTTCTTGGGAACTTGTCCACATATAATGACACAATGCACATGTTTTCCAATTTTTTGATTTTTTTGAATTTTTTATGCCCGTTTCAAAATGCGGTCAAAACGGCGGGCTTGACCATTCCTAGCTAGTGGTTGAATCTTGGAAAATTTTTGGTGTTTCTATGATAAAATAGATACTTATGTACCTAGAAATGATTTTTGTAAAAAATAAATAGCAAACTATGAGGCAGCTGCAGTTCAAATTTGACCCGCTTCCAAATGAATCGGCGACAATTTGTCTTTTTCACCAGAGGTGGATCAAAACTTTTTACACCCAACCATTTTGTCAATTGTGCATTAAACATGGCCTAGTATTTTATAAAATTGATTTGGTCCATTTTTGCAACAATTATTTGGTAGTTCCTTCACAAAAAAACCTCATTTCGGGCACTCGAAAAATGGAAAATGAATTTTCCGTGCAAAGAAAATGAAAACTCCCTTAGGAAACATTGTTTGGAATTCCAAGATGCACCCTTGTGCACAATATGAGATCATTTAAACAAACTATGCCATGAATGTGGCCATATTATTGATCATTTGGCTTGAAAGCCATGAATCTTCATGCGTGATAGCTCATCTCTGAGAACACTTTTTTAAAATAATTACCGTATTACAAGTTTATTATTTTTCCTGGAAACTTGGTCACATATAATGATACAATGCGATGGTTTTCCAATTTTTTGATTTTTTTTTGAATTTTTTATGCCCGTTTCAAAATGCGGTCAAAAAGGCGGGCTTGACCGTTCCTAGCTAGTGGTTGAATCTTGGAAAACTTTTGGTGTTTCTATGATAAAATAGATACTTATGTACCTAGAAATGATTTTTGTAAAAATAAATAGTAAACTATGAGGCAGCTGCAGTTCATATTTGACCCTCTTCCAACTAAATCGGCGAAAATTTATCTTTTTCACCAGAGGTGGATCAAAACTTTTTACACCCAAACATTTTGTCAATTGTGCATTAAACATGGCCTAGTATTTTATAAAATTGATTTGGTCCATTTTTGCAACAATTATTTGGTAGTTCCTTCACAAAAAAACCTCATTTCGGGCACTCGGAAAATGGAAAATGAATTTCCGTGCAAAGAAAATGAAAACTCCCTTAGGCAACATTGTTTGGAATTCCAAGATGCACCCTTGTGTACAATATGAGATCATTTGAACAAACTATGCTATGAATGTGGCCATATTATTGATCATTTGGCTTGAATGCCATGAATCTTCACGCATGATAGCTCATTTCTGAGAACACTTTTTTTAAATAATTACCGTATTATAAGTTTATTATTTTTCCTGGAAACTTGGTCATATATAATGACACAATGCGAAGGTTTTCCAATTTTTTATTTTTTTAAAATTTTTTATGCCTGTTTCAAAATGCGGTCAAAACGGCGGGCTTGACCGTTCCTAGCTAGTGGTTGAATCTTGGAAAACTTTTGGTGTTTCTATGATAAAATAGATACTTATGTACCTAGAAATGTTTTTTGGAAAAAATAAATAGCAAACTATGAGGCAGCTGCAGTTCAAATTTGACCCGCTTCCAGCTGAATCAGCGGAAATTTGTCTTTTTCACGAGAGGTGGATCAAAACTGTTTACACCCAACCACTTGGTCAATTGTGCATTAAATATGTCCTAGTATTTTAGAAAATTGATTTGGTACAATTTTGCAACAAATATATGGTAGGTCCTTCACAAAAAACCTCTTTTCGGGCACTCGAAAAATGGAAAATGAACTTTCCGTGCAAAGAAAATGAAAACTCCCTTAGGAAACATTGTTTGAAATTCCAAGATTCACCATTGTGCATAATAAGAGATCATTTGAACAAACTATGCCATGAATGTGGCCATAAGATTGATCATTTGGTTTGAAAGCCATGAATCTTCACACATGATAACTCATTTTTTAGAACACTTTTTTAAAATAATTTCCGTATTACAAGTTTATTATTTTTCCTGTAAACTTGGTCACATATGATGACACAATCCGAAGGTTTTCCAATTTTTTGATTTTTTTTGATTTTTTATGCCCGTTTCAAAATGCGGTCAAAACGGCGGGAATGACCGTTCCTAGCTAGTGGTTGAATCTTGGATTTTTTTTGGTGTTTCTCTGATTAAATAGATACTTATGTACCTAGAAATGATTTTTGAAAAAAATAATGAGCAAACTACGAGGCAGCTGCTGAATCTGCGGAAATTTGTCTTTTTCACGAGAGGTGGATGAAAACTTTTTACACCCAACCACTTGGTAAATTGTGCATTATATATGGCCTAGTATTTTAGAAAATTGATTTAGTACAATTTTGCAACAAATATATGGTAAGTCCTTCACAAAAAAACTTATTTTGGGCACTCAAAAAATGGAAAATTGTTTTTCCATGCAAAAGAAATAAAAACTCCATTTGTCAATGTTGTTTGCCAATCTAAGATGTAAACTTGTGCAAAATTTGACATCATTTGAACAAATATTTGACAGGTCTTAAAAAAACTCATTTTGAGCATTGAAAAATGAAATGAAAAATTTGTATGTAATCAATCATGACCTATTTATAAGGTCAAAAAATCTTCAAATTGTTTGGTGCGCTCTGATTGGTCCAAAGGCATATCACGCGGATCATGCATCAACTACCGTCGGATGCTTCTGGATCCAACGGCAGCCCTCACCCCCTCACCCTCTCACCAAAACCCTAACTTCCCCGATCCACTCCTCTCCCCCGATCCACTCTCCCCCTCTCGTCCCACAGCCGCCACCCCCAACCCTCTCACTCCTCCGTCTCAATCTCTCGATACCCAACCACCCAGCCGCCGCTGCCCCCGCCGTCCTCCGTCCTCTCCCCCAACCCCGGTCGCCGACAACCCCTCG
>NC_041388.1:322082407-322114821 GCF_002162155.2 Triticum dicoccoides
TCCCCCTCACTCTCTCACCCCTCGTCCGTTTCACCCACTCGTCCAAACCCTAGCTTCCCTCGCGCCGCACCTGAGCCATGCCTCCTTCCCTCCTCACGCCACCACCCTCCCACCGCCTCCTCTCTCCCACAACTCGCCGCCGACGGCCTCCCCTCTCCCGAGGAGATCGAGCGAGCGCCCGAGCACGCCCGTCCTCGCAGCCTCCTCCCACGATTCCCCGCACCCGAGCCCGACGAGAGGAGCTCCGCCTGTGGTTTTGCACGCCGCCGCCGGCGCCCGCTCATCCTCGTCCACCTCCTCCTCGCCGCCGCGCCGCCGCCGCCATGTCAGGCTGGGACGAGGGCGCGATCTTCTACAGCGACCAGACGCAGTTCCCGCAGGGCAACCCTGCCGCCGCCGACATCACCCGCCACTCCTCCCTCCGCAAGTTCAAGGAGTTCCTCCGCGGCTTCACCGACCCCACCGGCGACTTCCCCTACCGGTACCCCCTCCCGCCCCCTCTTTCCTTGCCAGATCTGGTCGAATCAGTCTAGGCTAACCCGTGGACGCGTTTCTCTGTTTCCAGCGAGAGCCTCATGCACAACCGTGACCATGTCACCGTCACCATTGAGGACCTCGACGCCTTCGATGTCGAGCTCGCTGACAGGATCCGCAAGGCACCCACAAACTACCTGCCACTGGTGCGTTGCCCTCTTTGAACTGTCTTTTTTTTTGTCTGACGGGCTATCTGAAACTATGTCATGTCTGTCTTTTATCTGTTGATTCAGAGCTGTGTTTAACTCTTCGTGTGGTGGGTTTCTGTAGTTCGAGACGGTTGGGTCAGAGGTTCTCACCAGCCTTAGGTCTAAGGTCGCTGGTGAGACCGGGGAAATGGAGGAGCCCGTCACCGGCGATGTGCAGATCTTCTTGTCCTCCAAGGAGAATTGCGTCTCCATGGGATCTATCGATGTTCTGAAACTAATTATGTAAATTAGTTGATTCCAGAAAGTTTTAGGAACTCCATGTTGATAACAAACATAGAAAGTTTTAGGAACACCATTTAGAGTACATTTGCTTGCTCTGTTATTTTTTTTGCGTTACTCCATCTTGCTCTGTTAAGTAAAATAAGATATGTGGAGTAGCAGCAGTAAGCTAGACCCTCCATCTTGCTCTGTACATAGTCAAAGATATGTGGAGTAGCAGCAGTAAGCTAGACCCACCAAACAGCTAACGCTCAGGGTAATATTTTTCTCCATCAATCCCTCTCTTGTATGTCTAGTGTCCCTGTACGTGTGTTGTTGGTGAATTTCTTCCAAGTACTCTTGTACTTGAGTTTGCAGTAACAATTGGAGCAGAGTACTGTTGTACTTCACTTCACAACACCAATTTCTGCAAAGTACTCTGGTACATCAGTTGTAATTTTCACTAGTTACTAATTGAGTCACAATTCATTTTTGGTACTTGGCATGATCTGTAGTCAGTAGATATGCACGTGAATTAGTAATTAGGTATTGCCACATTAGTGAATTTCAGTCTGACATATAATTTGGCAGGTGTACCTTATTCCCTGAAAGAATAAAGATAGAAAAAAGTAATTTAGGTTGGTAGGTACCATTCACTACAACTTAGAGATCACAATATTTCCAAATCTACAGAGTTTATTCTCTTGACTAAAACTACACACTCTAGATATTATGTACTTTGTCTTGCACTGAAGTTTTCTCTGTTGATGAGATTATCTATTACTATCTACTAGTAATTCAAGAGCAATTAGTTGATGAAACGTCTATTTTTGGCAAACTTCAATTATGGCGATTGTGTTCAGCTTGACTAATTCTTTTGTGGGGCATCGAACACTGGCATCTACTAGTAGTGTTTTTCTTCTCTATTAACTAGTTATCTATGCATACCTTGTTCTAAAGTGTGGAGTGTCAACTATTTCAGCAGCATCACATATTGCAAGTAACCTCTTTCTGTTTATGGAGTGTAAACAAAATAAGAGCCCACATACACTTGCATTTTTTCTAAACATTTAGCCCGTCCTGTTTAGTTGAATGAAGAAAAAAATGTAAGGACAGCAAAATGTGTGTAGATAAACAGATAACAAAAATGTGGTTCCATACTAGTTGGAACACTTTTCGCTTAAATGATGTTCATGATAGATTTATCCAACCGCTGCACTTTACTGAACAGTTGTTTCCTAGACATGTTGGGTTTTTCAAACCTTTTCTTGGGAGTAATTATATTTGTTAACTGCTGTCCTTTTGCAAGAAAAAGAAAAGATGTTGTCCTCAATGAATATAAAAATACTATAACAAGCTCTTCTTTGTCGCATTTAGGGGCATTGCAAGGCACTGCAATTACCTACAGAACCAGAAGGCCATGTTGTATTGTTATTGTAGACCGTGATGATCATGCAGAACTAAATGACAAGTTCTTCTATACATTGTTCTTTGATATCCAGTTATGAATTGAAGATGCATCGATCTCTAGCTTCGACACCGCGTCGTGACCTGATCTAGTGCGTGCAGGGGTTCCCTGTGGTGGACCATGGAGGACGCCCTCTTCATCCCCCTGCCCCGACGCCATGGACGACGCCGTCTTCATCCTCCTGCCCTGATGCCATGGAGGATGCCCCTCCACCACTGCTCCGACGCCACCCAGGTCTTCTTACCTTCAGTTTCTTCTTCTTCTTCCCTTACCCTCCATTCCCTTGACTGAGATGTGATGTGGTTTCCTGCCATGAATGAGCAGCTGTAGCCGGATGGATGTAGGACGACCGACCATGGATGAGCAACAGCAACACCCCCATGGTGAGCCCCTCCACCCCTTTGTTCCCCTCTGCTTTCTATGATGCTAGAGTTTGGCCTCGGTTCCATGGTTGATTACTTGCTGGCCGTCGTGTCGAGGACCGAGTGTTGGAGCTAATTTGTGTTGTTAGTGGTCAACTAGCTACGGATTTGCTGCTGCAAGTTAGAATGCCTACTGTTCTGTGGTGTAGAAGACTACTAAATTATCTAGTTTGCATCCCTTTGATGTCATGTATGCTACTGATTTGTTGCAGGTAATTAGAATGTTGTAGATTCAGTACAAACGTGGCATAATCCATTGGAATAAATTAGATGGGAATATATGGTGGGTTTAGTACAAACGTGGCTTAATCCATTGTAATTTTTGTTTCCAATGGGACAATCAGAATGTTGTAGGTTTAGTACATGATGCCATGGAAGGTTGTTCTCTGTTGTTGCCTCTGTCAAACTGATGCTACCGTCAAACTGTTGTAGTTTATGATGTTGTTGTTGACCTGCTGTTAATGTTGTTATTGAGCGATTGTTGATGCTATTGTTGACCTGTTGTTGATGCTGTTTCAGGAGAAGAAGGTCCCGCTGTTGATTCCCGCAGGATGCGCCCACAATCGCCTCGATGCTGCTGGAAATGCCCCTGGATCGCTACTGCTGCTGGACCTGACCTGGGCACGTGGAGGAGAAGCATGCGGGCTGTTGGAACAGGGCCTATCACCATTCTGTTGGCCCAGTCCTAACAGGAGTAGGAACAGGGCCTATCACTGTTCTGTTTGTGATTGTTATCGAAGGAGCTTCTAGAGAATGTTTGGAGTATCACGTGTAGAGCTTGTAAAGTATATGTTATTTGTACAATAGGAGCTCAGTACTGAATCTGGCTGATAATATTTGGAGTATTATGTGTGTTTTTTGTTTGTGCCAATTTAAATACTGGTTATTTATTTACTATTAAATTGAAATATGAAGAATATGAACTTGCTAGCTGGGACCCACGTACTTGAACCTGACATCTGGGACCCATTTGGAAAAAACTAAAACTTTCTAGCAGAAAAGGCCACGGCCCTAAAATGAGAAGGCTTAATTGTTGGGCTTGGCCCATCTACCTAGCCAAAATTAATATGAGAAAAAAAACACAAATAGGCCGAATTGTTGGGCTAGGCCCATGTAGAAAATCGAATTGGACCGGGCTGAATCTTGTGCCACATCAGATTGCCACGTTGGATGCCTACGTGGCCTGGGGAGGTTGCCAGTGACCAAAACGCCATAGTAGACGTATTTTGGTCATAAACGTCTTCGACCATTCCAGAAGAAAGGTCGCTATAGTTAGTTTATGACCGCCAGCTTTTGACCTTCTGTTTTTGGTCACAAAAAGGTCGCAAATGAAAAACCATGACCTTTCAGTGACCAATAGTGGTGGTCACAAGTTGACATATTTCTTGTAGTGTGTCCATACGCTAATGCAACACCATTCAAAATTTCGAATACTACAAATATACACTAATCCAGTGGCTAGGGCAACAGTAGAGTAGTTATTGTATTACAGGGTACAGTATAATGGTTTTACTGAACAGATTTCAATAAACTCTGGCTCTGGAAGATTTCTATAAGAATTAACAATACAAAATGTAAAGGTAACACGTTTCAGCATTGGTATACTAGCTGTGCATGAGCATTAAACCAAATACAAAAGTCTGAAGGTCACTACCATTATTAACTAATGACAGTATAAAAAAATTGCAAACCATGTACCTCCAAGGTAAATATCATTTCGAACTTGGGGGGCCTTAAAAATTGCTATCCCAATCTTGATAATCGATCAAACATAAAAACTTGATCGAACAAATCAAGAGAACAGCCGGAGGAGGAGGTGCCCACTCTTGACCTTTCCTCTTGTCTTCATAATTTTTTGTGAAGTTTAACCAAAATAAAATGACATCAGCGCCTTGGCATTTTGGTGACACTATACAAAAAAAATTAACTTATCTCATGAAAGTGAGGTATGTAATCTATAAGCATTAACAGTGCAAAAATACGAAGGTAGTAACAAGTTTCATCGTTGGTATACTGGCTGTGCAACAGGATTAGAATGCCTTAGCAAAAAAATCTTTAATACATCCACAGTGAACAACTAACCCTGAAATAATCCAGTGACATTAAATGGCATTGCTTAAATTTATCGGTGGCATTAGACTGAGTGCGACATTACTAAATGTGGCATCACTTTAGCAGTAGCATTGCTTGACTTGACTGCCGGCGTTATACTAACAGGAAAAAAGTAACAATAAGAGCATGGGAGGCCCATTCGGACAGTGGGCGCACCAGTACGATGTACCTCCACGGGCGCATAGAGTGGTGAGGGAAGTATGGTTGCCCAGAGCAACAAATATCCAGGCAGCATATGTGGATTACGTCCCATTTTTGTTATGTTTAGCCACCTTTTTCCTATGTGAGGACAACAAACCGATCGACCTAGTCATTCTCTATTGCGTTGTCATGCCTTTCTACCCTTCTTCAACCAAGAGACATGAGACTCGTTCCTTAGCTACTGATTTTCCTGTTTTCAACCTAGATGCGGGTTCGATGCCTCCTTCTCGGACAGTACAGTCTCCCTTCCTTTCCTTATTCAACCAAGACACGGATTAGTCTGCATGAAGTAGGGTTTCCTTTAATAGTGCAAATAAAGGTTTTTGTCTGCGTGACCAGCAGAGCAGAGGATAGCAAATTGGGAAGATGGTGGAGTGGAAAAAGACCCACATGCAGCGACATGGCAGATGGGGCAATAGAACAAGGGTATGGTTCGAAAAGAGATAGCATACCTGAGGGTCGGCGGGAAGTGGCTTCGCTCGTGGTCGTCGTCCTCCGCACGCACGCACTACGGCAGCGAGCTTGGGGACGGAGGCCATCCCGCGCGGGCGCTAGGTTTGAGAGGACGACCTTGTCGTCAGTGCGTGACCTCGCTCGCCGCCGACGAGTGCGTCAAGGTTGCACGTCCTTTTCTTCCTCGGTGGATCTCTGACCACCGGTGAGGAGGGAGAGAGAGGCCGTCTTTTTTAGATCTGGAGAGAGGGTGATAGTGTGAGAAGCAACTGGGCAGCCCTTAGCGAGAAAGCTCTGAAGCTCCCTCCAATATATCTTTTTTATACTACTAGTACTAGAGGTGGAGTAGTGGTAGAGTAGTTTGTATTTTCTCTGCAAATAGTACCAGTTAGTCGTGCTTCAAAACTGAACGGCACGCCATTAAAAAAATAAAGTCTAGAAATAATACGGCACTTCGGGCCAACGCGGCCAGATCGCATTTTGCATAAGAAATTACACACCATGTTTCATTGACATGTGGTCCCGTTCCAACATGTCAGTGAGACGACGACGAGTCCTTTTGTACAATTTCCGAAAGGACGTGTAGGTCAGGGCGCCTCTTCGTGTACCATGGCAAACTGGCAACCGTCCATCGACTCTTCACCTTTCGCTCTCGATTTGGAACTACTGTCGCACGCTCTTCCTCCCTCCTCCATTTGCCTTCACCCTTCCTTCTGCCATTGTTCGATCGTCTTCTCCATGGAGGGAACAAGCCGGAAACGACCCCGTTATTCTTGCCCTGATTTGAAAGATGACGTGGTGGGGGAACTCATTGATCGGTGCGACGTCATCACCTCGGCTAGCATGGCAGGTTCGTTCAAGAACATTCTCGACTCAATTAATAACATCATTACAAGGAACACAAGGGTCCAGGAGCAGTTTGATATCCCTTATCTTCTTCGCTATAAGCCTGTCCGCATGGGTGCGGACGACGGAGGCCTCGCCTTCTGCAAGTTGATGCCGCTTGATAACGATACGTGTGATGTCAAGATGCCATTGCTTCAGGGTAAGGCCTGGGCTGGCGCAAATGGAGATTGGGTTGTTTATATTGGGTACAATTGTGAGTGGGAACTTGTGAATGTGTACACTCGTCAGCGGATTCCACTTCCAAAAATCTCAGAGTGCCCTAAGGTTGAGCACACAGATGATCTACGTACTTTCAAATACGATCATGGTGACTGTCGTCTACGGAAGATAGCAATTTGTTGAGTTCCCAACCACTCTTGGAATTACAAGAACCATCAAGTTGTTGATATCTTCGACAAGCTTGTTGCCTTCCTTACTAATTCCACGGTTCGTCCATGGATATTGCTCAAAAATCAGTTTATGTACACGGATGAGTACTGTGATGCAATTGAATACAAGGAAATTGTGTTTGCTGCCACCACTCGTGGCACTATTTTTGCATGGGATCCTCGTAGTTTCGGTACGTTTGCCTTCCACCGTAATTATAATTGTTTCATCCACATGCATGCGGGTTAGCAAGTTTCCCTTTACTAATTAACCTTCTTCTTGTGTTTCCAAGGTCTATGTACATTCCACCACCTATAATTGAAAAAAATTATAACCAAGGGGGAGATGATGATGGTGATGATCACGAGCATGAGGACGAGCATAACTTATATACTCAGTGGCGCTTGGCAACTAATTTCGATGGATCACCTCTTCTTGTCTGTATACAGTTCACTGTGATTATTACTACTAAGGTAGAAGGTGTTCTCTCCCATGGTCGCCCTCTCCGGACCTATTCCAACACCCGTTGCAGGGTATTCAGGATGGATACTAGTGTGCTAGCGCCAACACCTTCTCCTTGGTATAGTATTGATAGTCTTGGAGAAAACTCGCTCCTTGGAAAAAACTATCCAATGATGGTGAAAGGCGATCCAGCAGCTGTTGACACAATGTTACTACCATCTATGAGAAGCAACTGTATCTATACCTCAGACATTGCGGTGGTTCCCTACCCTGGTCCTGATATATGCTGCTTCAGCCTGGATGATCAGTCCAGCGTTGCTC
This sequence comes from Triticum dicoccoides, assembly GCF_002162155.2. Taxonomy (NCBI): domain Eukaryota; kingdom Viridiplantae; phylum Streptophyta; class Magnoliopsida; order Poales; family Poaceae; genus Triticum; species Triticum dicoccoides. The sequence continues at coordinate 322,090,060 of NC_041388.1, forward strand.
TCGATATTGACAATAGCTGGCCCTTCCCAGAGCACATATGGTTCAAAGCAAGTGTTTCCAACGCCTAGGATTGGTTGAGTTGAAGTTCATTTCATTACTTGTTATTTGTTGTGTGATGAAAACTTCAGTATTTACTAGAATGTTTTGTTGGAAATAATCTATAATCCAACATGTATCATCGTTGTCGTTGTGTGTTGATGACTTGTTGTATGTAATGAATGGTACATTTGCAAATGCGTGTCATAGACTCAATTTATGAATGGTTTTCGAGTCACTTCTTGGAGTGTGAGTACCATAGTAGTATAGCCAGCATCCAGTTAGTATATGAAGTTGCCACATCACATAGAGCCAACCTAATATTGGAGTACCAGATCTGAGATGCCACGTGTACCAGATGAATGACTCCAAGTTCAACCACCGTGATGCTAGGTGCGAGCCGAGGAACACTGTTGGAGAGACCCCCCCCCTCATAATTTTCCTACATTGGTCGTTTGATTCATAGGATAGAATGCTACAGGATTTTTTCCCTATGTAATCATGTTTTAATTGGCAATCTAGCATCCACTCCAACTTTTGTTTCACTTCCTTTGATCCTATGAAGAGAGTACTTAGTCTAAATGATGTGCCGCTGCAAGAGCCGCCTATATTAATTAACCATGCTCTAAAAAGGTGGACCAACTTTGGCTATAGTAGTACAGTACTAGGTTAGTAGGTGACCTTGCGCTTGGCTCTTATCCTCTTCCGAAAGTCGGACAATAATGATGGTACTACTTCTGGCAATCTGACACCAAATGACTGCTTCACGTCCACCGCTTGTAAGCAAAAGTTTCTCCTCGTGCTATGAGCCACCGCGCATGCGTTGGCAAGGGAGAAGGCGTAGTAAGCAAGCTTCTCGTCGTTCTGCGAGTTGATGGGACACATCAAGGTTATGTATTTATTAGTACTCTCTTCAAAAAGGGCCGACCATGTCCATGGCTACCATCCCGTGCTCTGTCATTGAGTATGTGCACTATTCACGTGCCATCGAGGAGAAAAAATATTGCATAGTACTAGGTGCCATCGAAGTGCATGACTCACTTACGCACTGCATATCTCCATTTTCTTGCATCGCCACCTTGATGCTAGATGTCCCGTGTGTCATGGAGGCATATAGTATGATTTTGTAAAATGGAGGCATATAGATGTCCCGTGTGCCGGCAACAGGATGAACAAAGCTCATGTCTAAAACGAAAGTGGAAGAACATAGATTCCTGACGACCAAGAAGGAGCTACAAACCTCGGGGTGGAGCGTCTGCACTCATAATATTTTATATTATTCTGCGATATAAAATCAACCAAGTCTCTCCATGTTCGTTCCTATACCATTCTATAGTAGTATAAGAATAACTTTGAACATAAGCCATTGATTCACTCTATCCAATGGACATAGTTGGAAAATCCAAATAAAACCAAGCATTGGATCAACTCTTTTTTCGAGATCAACTCTTTTAGCACTTAGATTGTTGCCGCATGCCCACCTATATATCCGCTCACGTGTGATGACCACAAGAGCTATCCACTCAGATTGTATGTTCAAAAAATAGAGGTTGATAACTAATGCGGCACCTCGGGCCAACGCGGCCAGATCACATTTTTCATGAGAAATTACACACCATGTTTTGTTGACATGTGGTCCCGTTCCAACATGTTAGTGAGACGACGGCGAGTCCTTTTGTACAATTTCCGAAAGGATGTGTAGGCTGGGGCGCCTCTTCGTGTACAGTGGCAAACTAGCAACCGCCACCGACTCTCCCTCTCGATTTGGAACTGATGTCGCATGCTCTTCCTCCCTCCTCCATTTGCCTTCACCCTTCCTTCTGCCATTGTTCGATCGTCTTCTCCATGGAGGGAACAAGCCGGAAACAACCCCGTTATACTTGCCCCATTCTGAAAGATGACATGGTGGGGGAACTCATTGATCGTTGCAACGTCATCACCTCGGCTAGCATGGCAGGTTCGTTCAAGAACATTCTCGACTCAACTAATAACATCATTACAAGGAACCCAAGGGTCCAGGAGCGGTTTGATCTCCCCTATCTTCTTCGCCGTGACCCTACTGACTGGCCCGAGGATGACGGAAGCCTCGCCTTGTGCAAGTTGATGCCGCTTGGTAATGATACATATGATGTTAAGATGCCATCACTTGAGGGCAAGGCTTGGGCAGGCGCAAATGGAGATTGGTTGTTTATATTGGGTACAATTGCGAGTGGGAACTTTTGAATGTGTACACTCCTCAGCGGATTCCACTTCCAAAAATCTCCGAGTACCCTGAGGTTGAGCACACAGATGATCTACGTACGTTCAAATATGATCATGGTGACTATCGTCTACGGAAGATAGCAATTTCTAGAGTTCCCAACCGCTCTTGTAATTATAAGAACTATCAAGTTGTTGCTATCTTCGACAAGTTTGTTGCCGTCCTTCGTGGTTCGACTGGTTGGATATTGCTCAAAAATCAGTTTCTATACACGGATGTGTACTATGATGCAATTGAATACGAGGGTCTTGTGTTTGCTGCCACCACTCATGGTACTGTTTTTGCATGGGATCCTAGTAGTTTCGGTACATTTGTCTTCCACCATAATTATAATTGTTTCATCCACATGCATGCGAGTTAGCAAGTTTCCCTTCTCTACTAATTAACCTTCTTCTTGTGTTTCCAAGGTCATGTGGACATTCCACCACCTATAGTTGAAAATTTTTATAACCATGGGGGAGATGAGGACGAGGAGGGTCGATATACTCAGTGGCGCCTGGCAACTTTCGATGGATCACTTCTTCTTGTCTCTATACAACCCACTGCTGATGTTACTACTAAGGAAGCAGGTGTTGTCTCCCATGGCCGCACTCTCTGGACCTATTCCAACACCCGTTGTATGGTATTCGGGATGGATACTACTGTGCTAGCGCCAACACCTTCTCCCTGGTACAGTATTGATAGTCTTGGAGCAAACTCGCTCTTCCTTGGACAGCGATCCTACTGCTATTGACACAACGTTACTACCATTTATGAGAAGCAACTGTATCTATATGTCGGACATTGCGGTGGTTCCCTACCCTGGTCGTGATATAGTAGGTTGCTTCAGCCTGGATGATCAGTCCTGTGTTGGTCTCGAGATAGACAATAGCTGGCCATTCCCAGAGAATCACTTGTGGTTCAAAGCAAGCGTTTCCAACGCCGAGGATTGGATGAGTTGAAGTTTATTTCATTGCTTGGTATTTGTTTTGTGATGAAAACTTTAGTATTTATAATGTATCCTCGTTGTCGTTGTGGGTTGATGACCTGTTGTATGTAATAAAATGATATGCCTATGATAAACTTACTAAATTTATGAATGGCGTTCGAGTCGCTTCTCTGTGAGGGTGATGCGACAAGGCAAATAAATATTTTCTGAATACATAATTGTACGTGCATTGCAACAGGTTATCGGATGAGGCCAATCAACAATAGTACACTATTTGTACTAGCTTCACATGCTGCACTATCTCTACGTCTACGTACGTAATACAAGAAGTTTTAAACTTGAGACCAGCCACACATCCTCACAAAGAACACTTTTTAACCTAGCACAGACTCCAGGAAATTTGGCCACAGTGTGAGGTGGGCCATATGCTAATGTGTTCGCTGTACGTAATGAGCTGTCGGATCACAGGTTCCGACAGACCCTCAAGGTTCAAACACTGGGGTGTGCGCGAAGGTTTTCTCCCTATCGATCCACGCCCTAGCTCTCTAAGATCTTGCGGACGAACTCGACGAACTCACAACACAGAAAGACACAAGATTTATACTGGTTCGGGCCACCGTTGTGGTGTAATACCCTACTCCAGTGTGGTGGTGGTGGATTGCCTCTTGGGCTGATGATGAACAGTACAAGGGGAAGAACAGCCTCGTGAGGTCGAGGTGTTCTTGTGCTTGGTGAACTTGTGAGGGTGAGATGATCTTGGATCCGTTCTCGACTTGTGATCAGGTTGATCCTCTCTTTCTCTACTATGGTGGCTAGTTCTACTTATATAGGCCCTGGTCCTCTCCCCAAATGTTGAGCGGGAAGGGAGCCAACAACGGCCAATTCGAAAGGGCACATCTAGTACAGCTTATCCTGACAAAAGTGGTCTTCGCCTGCCAAAGGCCCTGGTGATGACGCCGTCCTGGGCTCCATGGTGACCTCCGTTTTGCCGTCCTTCTAGTCATGGTCTTGTTGCACCAATATGGAAACCTTTGCTTGATGCCTCGGTACTCCATGCATGCGCTTTCCCCCTTAGCACCAAAGAGGAAACAAGGACACTACGCGCGCTGGCGCCCGCCTAGTCTCGATCGTCATGGCTCACGTCACGACGACCTCGCGAGGTTTGCCTTGCCTTGATCTCTCCGCCCCTCGTGAGCCTGCCTAGTGAGGCCGCTCCTGAGGAGGTATTGTGTCGTCCGCCTCGCGAGGCTTGGCCCCTCGCGAGGGTCTTGAATCCCTTGTCGACGAAGATGGGCCATACAGGCCTGCTAGCTCAGCCACGCTGTGGGCCGCAGGCAGGCAAGTCTGGGGACCCCCATTCCCAGAACACTGACAGTAGCCCTCGGGCCCAAGGCGCGCTTGCTCTTGGCTTTGAGGCGAAGCCAAAAGGTCAAGCGTGGAGCGCCGCAGGCCCCAAAAGCCCGTGGCCTTGGTTGATGTGTGGCGGTTGATTGGACGTGGGCATCTCCGCTTCCCCATGCTGCCTCGGCAATTGCCCAACTTGACAAAAAGGTTGGCGCGGATAGTGCTTGCCTTCATTGCTTCTTCCTCGCCTTGCTCCAGATCCCCTTTCTCGCTCCTTGCTACCGGAACTTCCAGATCCGCTTCGACCTCGCTCCACATCTGCGACCAATGGCATCGCGCAAGGTCAAATCCTCCTTGGCGTCGGCTTGGTTCGAGCCAGCCCTTGATGCACCCAATGTTACGGAGAAGAACCTAGCCACCACGTGCTTGCTGACGGCGGGGGCGAGCAACGAGAGGGGGAAGACGGAGCTCCGGCTTGCCTCCGACGAGCCGGAGCCTGAGGGAAGCACCTTCTTTCCTTTCTTCACGAGCAGCATCGTCGCTGGGTTGGTTTCCCCCTTTTCTGATTTCTTTTTCGAGGTCCTCGACCACTTCGGGTTGCAGGTGCTGCATGTCCATCCCAACTCCACTCTTCTCTTGTCCATCTTTGCCTACTATTGCGAGGCGTACCTGGGCATGATGCCGTCCATGGCACTGCTGCGCCACTTCTTCTTCCTTCGCGTCACCGGTGGCCATATCTCCAGGTGCGCCAACTTCATCGTGGCCGGGAAGGCCAACTCGATCTCGAACACCGGGAAGAAGGTTGACAACATCAGGGCCAAATGGGTCTTGATGAGTGCCAAGTGTGCCCATCCGCGCTTGGAACTGCCGACAGAGGTGCCCCAGTCAAACAAGGGGTGGTCTCGTGTAGAGCTCACCGACGAGCAGGCGTCGTCGGTGTTGGAGCAGATGAAGATCGATTTGAAGCCGGGCAATGCGACGGCGGCCAAGGTGACAGGGGTCATGCTCCTGAGGGAATTCTTGACGCTGCATGTTGCTCCACTCTAGAAGACACGGTTCGTCTGAGCCCGGTGGCCCTGCCTGATGACGAGCTGACTGCATTTCTGTGCCTCTTGGTCGGGGATAACCAAGAGTACCCACCGAGCACCTTTCTTCCTTTGTTCCATCGCAAGGACTGGGAGCAATTTTGTTGTCTCCAGGCCTACCTTTGACGCGCGCAGGCTGGTGCCGCCGGCGCTCGCTGGGGCCTCCGCCACGCCGAAGCCGGTGGAGGTGTCTTCTGGCGAGTCCCGTGGGGAGGAAGAGGAGGAGGAGGACTCTGAGGAGATCCCCGAGGGGATGGGGGAGAACTCCCCTTTGAGCAAGGCTGACATCCTCTGCGCTCTACCAGACGACGCTGAGGTCGACGCCCGCCAGGAGGTGAGGGAGCTGCCCCTCATCCCGACAAGGGGTAGATCGTCGCTGGTCTCTCGAGATGCTGCTTCATACTTGGTACCGCCTGGGGCCGGCTCCGTCCCTTCTGTTGCGCCGTCTTCTGCTCCTGGAGCCCGTGTGCCCACTCCTCAGGCCCTGACGCTTTCGGGTCTCAGGCTTACCAAGTAGAAGGTGGACTATGTCGCAGTGGATCAGTAAGTGCTTCAAGCTTCATCTTGTTCCTGCTTGTACTTGCTATTTTCTGACATTCACCCTTGGTTTATCAGGCCGGTGTCTTCAGCGAAGAAGAGGAAGGGGGATGCCGCGGCCGTGCCCCCCTCTGCAGAGAAGAGAGGCGACAACACTCGCACCTCCCCAGCCCGGTCGCCCTAGCGAGGCCAAGAGGAGCATTGGCAGGATGAACCAGCCCCCATGGCCCCACTGGCTCCGGAAGTGTCGGCACCCGGCTCTGCTGATGAGGTCCCAAGGGCTCCGGGGCCCTCGATCTTCCAGGCTCTGGTAACGACGTCGCCTCCTTCTCCTGTTGCGCCTCTGGTCCCAAATTCTTCTGCTCCCTCTGCAGCCTTGGAGAGTGTCTTCTCTGGGATGGCTAAGCTGCGGGAAGACCTCCTAGGCGCAGGCCCGCACCTAGTGGCCGGGCGCCTGGAGCTGGCCTTAGGCTGGCTTCACTCTGACTTGGTAGTTCGAGCGTCACTGAGCCAGGCCGCGGTGGCCTCCGAGAAGGAGAAGCGGGCCACTGCCAGAGCTGCGGCCGATTGCGAGGTGGCACTGAAGGACGCTAAGGCCGCCTGCGACCGCTGCCGAGAGCTAGAGGGCGAGCTGAAGAGGCTGTGTGACGAGCATGCAAAAGAAGCATGCGACCGCGAAGCGAGGGAGGAGGAGATGAAGTCTCGGGAGGACGCCATCAAGGGCCGCGACGCTAAGCTGGGGGAGCTGATGAAGGCGCAGGCCGCGGAGCACAGCCGACTGGAGGAGCTGGAGCAGAAGGTGAAGACGAGGGAGGCCAAGCTCGACGCTAAGGCGAAGGTCCTGGTCGAAGACCGCGTGGCCTTCTCGCTTCTTGAGAAGAGGTCTAGCGTGGCGCCGAAGTCGTTGTACAAGAAGGGCCTGGAGAAGCCGCTGACCACCGACGAGGATGGCCCTGCTCAGCTGCTTCCCCACTTGGTGAAGGCGCTTGAGGAAGTCGTGGAGGGCATCAGTCCCATGGCTGAGGCAGAGGCTCGTGTCCTTTCTTCAGCTGCGCTGACGCGTGTCTTCAGCCATCTGTACCTTCGCGACCCCAATGCTCATCTCGACGAGCTGCTGGAGCCTGTAGCCGGTGAACATTGTGCGGCCGCCGCCACAGCCGTGAAAGGTCAGGTGGAGGCCCTGCTGAAGAAGTTCCGTGGCTTCATCCTCGCTCCCTCGACCGGCGATGCCACCGATCCTGCAGATGGCGGTGTCCAGGGGTGACCTACGGCTGCTTTCCTGTTTCATTCCTGCAATATGCATCAGGCCTCGTGGAGGCGTTAAACTTTTATATGATATTATGAGAACAATATGCCTTGTAATATTTGCTTCGAGATTTTGCAATTTTCTTCCTATTTGCTTTGTGTTCTGCGTCGACAGAGCCCGGCCCCATGCATACCTCAACCGCCGTTGGGCCGACCGGAGACCAGGACGGACCAAGGAGTGAGGGGCTACGTGACCAGTTAGGCTCCTGAGTCGCGATGCTCAGGAGTCCCCCTTTACGCGCAAACAGCTTACAGGGAGAGTACGCAAGGATAGGTTGATGTTCTACGTCGGCATAGCCCGGTCCCGCGAATACCTCAACCGTCGTTGGGACGACCGGAGACTAGGACGGACCAAGAAGTGTGGGGCTACGTGACTAGTTAGGCTCCTGAGTCGCGATGCTCAGGAGTCCCCCTTGACATGCAAACAATCTCTATACCTTTGCCCTCGCCGGGGCTCAGCTCGGGAGGGGTGTGCGACGACCAGGTCCGGGAGACCTGGCTGGGTGGCGTACGCTTGCGCGTGACCCGAGCATAGCCCCCGTGCCCAGCCCCCTCGCGCGGCTCTCCCGAGGGGAGGCGTTGCGATGAGGCCAGACGTTGAGCTCTGGGGCTCCCTGAGGTTGATACGACCGTGGAGCCGCCCTCAGTTGTTTATCACCAGCGCAGAGCATAGTGCTTCCGCTTGTGCACGGGCATAGCTGCTCCTCGGAAGTGTCGACGGCCAGCGCGGAGAGCCCCCGAGATGTGTACAGCCCCGCCCTAACACGTGGCTTGCACGACAGGGCTAGATGAGGTGTATCTGGGCACTCGTGAGCCAGCACGGGACTCACGAGGCCCTACCTCAAGGCGGGTAGCGCCTGGTCTTGGTTCTTATTCACTGTGTTTGTCTTGCAATGTGGTCAAACAACCTGCGTTGAACGAATCTCCTGAGGTTATCACGTGAGAAAGCCAAGCACTAATGACCCCAGGAGGTGACGTAAACAGGGCCGGCCCGCCCGACAGAGCTCAGTCGTTGGATTTATCGACGCTGCAGGGACGGACCCGAGCACAGACGCCATGCTCAACTTACTCACGCGAAGGGTCCTGAAGAAAGATGGCCGGCGCGTGGTCCCCATGATGGGTGGCGATCGAGCAAGTAGAAATCATAGGTAGATCGAACATGAGAGTAGCAGGCTTAAGTAAGTGCATGAGAGATACGTGCCACTAGGTCAGGCCAGAGGGACTTGGGGATGATGCAGCCCGAGGGGCGCTCCCAACAAGGTAAGCTAAAGACATAAAAAGGGATACATGCCACAGGGATGGACCCACGCGGCCTGGGAATGATGCAGCCCGAGGGCGCTCCTAGCTAAATGAACTTGGAAAGATGTCACCTGGTTATGTTGACGAAGGAGAGTTGGGGTAGCTGAAGGTGCGCGGAAAAAGGGTTGCTCCTCACGAGCCACCGGGGCCCTAAGCCTCGGGAGGCTCTGGGGGCTTAGATGATTCTTTGAGGACCGTCTCCATCTCCATCAGGATGGCGTGGTGCCTGGCCTCGTGAGCCGCTAGGATGCGCCGCAAGTTGCGCTGGTAGGCGGACGACACGCTCGGCAGGCCAAAGGGCATGCGAACGTAGTTCTGTGGTGGGCCCTCGCAGTGTCCCACGCGCGCTGGCCAGAAAGGCTCCTGAGAAGCGACCTTGTTGACCCCTGGAATGTCGACGCAGACACGCAGCCCAACATCCTCGCTTGGATGGGAAGCTGCGTCTCGTGAGTGGCGGTCGCCGTGCATGGCCCTTGCGTCTTGCAATTCCTGGGTGGTCTTAGTGATGAACTCCTGAACGGTGGGCGATCCTTGCCCTGTGCCCTCCTGAGGGAAACGCGCCACGAAGAACGCCTCCAAGTGGTGCCCAAGTGCCTCCCTCATGATGTGGGCAAGGTGTAAGGCCTTCCAGAAGAAAGCCCCCGAGCCCTGCCCGAGCAGGGTGCTGGGCGCGCCTTCCTATGCGATGGAGGGAGGCGCCCCTGGAGCGGGCCCTGATCCTGACGAGGCTCTGGCTGTGACGTCGCCCTCCTGAGGTCCTGCACGGCGCAGCTACTTCTTCTTCTTGGGGGTGGCCTCAGGAGGTCCCTCGCCCTTGCTGTCGGGGTCGTTGATTGCTGCAGCTTGGAAGGCACGCTCGAGGGAGCACACCGCATCTCTTTCTTCACATGGGACAGTGATGATCCCACCGCCCGGCATCTTGAGGACATTGTAGCCGTGATGGGTCACCACCATGAACTTGGCCAGGGATAGATACCCGAGGATGGCATTGTACGGTAGGCGGATGTGCGCGACGTTGAAGTCGATGAGTTCGGTGCGGTAGTTCTTGCGTTCCCCGAAGGTGACAGGGAGGCGGACCTGCCCTATCGGCGTGGTGGAACCGTCGGTCACTCCTGAGAAGGGCTTGGTGGGCTGAAGCTGGTCATATGGCACTTGGAGGCTGTCGAACGTGTCGACGGACAGGACATTGAGCCCTGCGCCGCCGTCGATGAGGGTCTTGGTAACTTGCACGTTGCTGATGACTGGGGAGCAAAGCATCGGGAGGGCGCTAGCGGTGGCTGCGCACTTGAGCTGGTCTGCCGAGCTGAACATGATGGGGCACTGGGACCATCTGAGCGGGTGTGTGGCTTCGAGCTTGGGGAGGACTGCATTCACTTCATGAGCAAACTGCTTGAAGATACGTTGTGAGGCTAGGGCCTGGGCTCCGCCCAAGATGCAGGCGATAGCATGCGGTTCCTGGAAGCCCCCAGCCCCTCGTCTTGATGGTGTTCGTCATTCCTTCTTGGTGGCGGCGGCAGTGGAGGGAGTCTGGCGTTGGCTTGAGGATGATCCTCACGAGGCTGATCCCTCCAGGCACCCTCGCGAGGCTGATCCTGCCAGTGGTCCTCACGAGGCCGGTCACGCCACTCCTGGCGCGGGCCACGATCGTCCCAGCGTCCGCCACCACGTCCTCCTCCTCGGCCGTAGCCCCGGTCTCCGCGCTCGGGGCGCCGACTGAAGTGTCCTTCGCGAATGGTTCTGAGCTCTTGACAGTCACGGGTGTTGTGGGTGCTCAGGTTGTGGAAGGCACAGAACGAACGGCTGCCCTTGGATGACTCTGGTTGGTCTCTGCCATGCTTGGTCTCTGGTTCCGCTGTGAGCGCGGCTGCTCCCTTGCGCTTCACGTCCTTGGCCTTGGTCTTCTTCTCCTCTGGGTCCACAACAGGGAGCTCGAGGAGGGAGAGGCACCCCTCCTCAGCTCTAGCAGACTTGGTCGCGATGTTGAACAACTCTAGGATCGTGCACAGCTCTTCATGGATGGCGAGCTCCTCCTTCATCTTGAGGTCGTGAACACCGTCGGAGAATGCTGAGATGATGGCCTCGTCGGTCACCTTGGGGATCTTGATCCGTGCGTTGTTGAAGCGCTGAATGTACTTCTGCAGGGTTTCTCCTGGTTGTTGCTTGATGTGGCGCTGGACGCCCGCGACCGGGGGGCGATCACGAGTGCCCTGGAAGTTGGTGATGAAGCGGGTGCGCATTTCCTCCTAGGAGGAGATTGAGCCCGGAGGCCGGTTCAGGAGCCAGGAGCGGGCACCTTCCTTGCGAGCCATGGGAAACCAATTCGCCATGACTTTCTCGTCGCCGTTGGCCGCTTTGATGCTCAGCTCGTAGAGCTGCAAGAACTCCTCGAGGTCGGGGGTGCCGTCGTAGCGAGGAGGCAAATCCGGCTTGAACTTGCCCGGCCAGGCGACGCTACGCAGCTCGGGGGTGAAAGCGCGGTAGCCGGTTGTGGTCACCGGGGCCCACCTTGGGGGTGGAGCTTGGTCGTGATGGGGTCCGTGCCCTGCCGCTACTGGCGGCGCGCGGTTTTGCCACAGCAGTCGGTCCTGGCGCGGTGGCACGAGGAGCGGCGGAGCGTTTTCTTGCGGTCGAGGGACTTCTTGATAGCTTCTTTCTTCACGTACGGGCGCGGGGCGCGGCGGGTCCCGTCGTGGAGCCGCGCGTCTTGGCGCCAGAGCATCGTCTTTTGGCAGAGGTGGTGGAGGCGCTCCGCGAGCTACGTCACCCATAGCTGGTGGAGGGCGAGGCGGAGAGAGGGACGGCGCAGGGGAGCCCCCTGTGGCGCGGACAAGCTCGGCGATGCGGTCGAGCCAGTCCTTGTAGAGGTCATCGACTGGACGGTAGCGCAGGAGCTCGTGCGCCAAGAGAAGCACGGCCCGTGCGTCCATGGGAGGGCGACGTGCATGGGAAGAAGAACCGGCTGGGGTCAGCGATGGAGTGGCGGTGCGGCCGTCCCGCCGCACCGAGGGGTGCAGCGAGGATGCTTGCTGCTCATTCCTTGCCTGGCCGGTGGCGGCGTTGGCGGCAGGCGACGGGGACTGATGAGGTGGCCCACCGACGGGAGCCCTCTGAGCGACATGGGCGGCGAGGGCAGCCCGACGCTCAGCATGAGCGCGCCGCACGTCTGCAATGGAGATGACGGAGCGACGGAATGTGGACCAACGAAAGGAAGCTTCGGCGCACCCCTACCTAGTGTGCCAAATGTCGGATCACGGGTTCCGGCACACCCTCAAGGTTCGCACACTGGGGTGCGCGCGAAAGTTTTCTCCCTATCGATCCACGCCCTAGCTCTCTAAGATCTTGCGGACGAACTCGACGAACTCACAACACAGAAAGACACAAGATTTATACTGGTTCGGGCCACCGTTGTGGTGTAATACCCTACTCCAGTGTGGTGGTGGTGGGTTAACTCTTGGGCTGTGTCAGGACCCCGACTCAATGCCACATCGATCCAGCATGTAACACCTCATATCACTTTGCGGCCTCACGCACGGTATCCCCACGGGTGTCGCCTTACCTTTGCCCGGGACCGTTTGCGCCTTTTGGCACACGTATATGATGGTGTCGCTAGCATCCATATGATAAAGAGCCCGGGCTGACATGGCTAGTCGTAAACCCAAAGTGGCACTAACTTACAGGGACAGGCATCCATGACCCAGCATCGAACGTGTCGGTCATCAGCGAGTGAATCCAGGCTGTAGCACTGGGCTAACAGGACTCCGGTGAACCGGGCTGTAGCAGGCAAACAGGACTCCGGTATTCATCGCGTGACATTTCCCCGAAGGGACAGACACAGGATCGAAGAAGGACACATGCCGGCCATCCTAAGTGTTCCGGAGCAGTAGCAAGCTACCAGGGCTCAGTGGAAGCACTAGGAGACATTTCCCGGTAAGAGAGGCTACTAAGGATAAACAACTAGATAGTCAGATCCCACACATAGTAGTACACATTACACGTACGCATAACATGCAAGTATGTGATGTACAACATGGCATCACAGCATAACTCAACAACTCATATAGATAAGGCTCAGAAGAGCCATCATAGCATTTATTACAAACAGGGGTCACAAGACCCATCATACAGAGCATACAAGCAACAAGCGGAAGCATTACATGTCTGGGTACAGACATATACAAATGAAAAAGGCTGAAGAGCCTGACTATCTACAACATCCGATCAAGATCGTAGCTGAGGTACTAGCTACTAGTCGAAGTCCACGAGAACACTAGTAAGACCGAAGTCTCCGCTGCAAAAGCATAAATGAATCAACATGAGTACAAAGGTACTCAGCAAGACTTACATCAGATCCTATCATACATGCATTTGTATCAAGAGGGTAATGTGGGGTTTAGTTGCAGCAAGCCAGCTTTGACTCTGTGGCTATCCTGTTCTACGACTACCAGAAACTCTTGAGGTGAGACAACGTACACGAGTCCACTAATCACCACACAATACACTACTATGGATTCATCCTCGTCTCCCTACGAGAAGGCCATCCATAGCACTCACACTTGTCTTGAGCATTTTAGAGTATCCACTTCAAGTTGTCTATGTACCATGTAAGCATCCAAGAAGTCCATAACCGCGGACCCGGCTATTCGAATAGATCATGTTAACCCTGCAGGGGTGTACTTCTTCACACACGCTCTCGCCACTTACCGCCATGTACATGTCATGTATCTCGGCAACCTTCAAGCGGAAGCGTGGCGAGGGTGTCGGCCACGACCTGACTAACCACACAAGACTCTAGTCCAGGTTTATCGCCTATTCGGGTTCCACCCGCAAGGAGATCCGGCCGGGGTGTCGCTTACGGCCCCAAACGATGTGTACAGGGTTCCCGAGCCCACCATCCGGGTGCCACTCGGTACACCAGGCCACGTGTGCCTAGTCTGTCCCAAGCCCACCCTGCCGGGTGCCACTTGGTAGAAAAATAGCACTACCTACAAACACCAGAAACTAGTTGCGACTCCTGGACAGAGACCAAGTTGGTTAATAAGTCGAGAGGGGTCGAGTTACCGGAACCCAATGTGTGGTAGTATCGAGTCATTGGACAACATACATAGAACTCAGTGCTTAAGGACGGTTCCAGTGAGACAACCCACCATGTACTCCTACATGGCCTCTCACCGCTACCTTTACCAAATCGTATTCACACACTTCACTCTCAGCATCAGAACATATCGTGACACTCCAATTCATTCCCAATGAATCAGACCTGACACAACTCTAAGCAATAGCAGGCATAGCATGGTAGGAACACAACAATGGCTTCAATCAACTCCTACACATGCTAGTGGGTTTCAACTATTTACTGTGGCAATGACAGGTCATGCAGAGGAATGGGTTCAACTACCGCAGCACAAAGTAGCAGATGAACAGTTGTTGTCCTAATGCAATAACTGAGAGCAGGAGCGAGAGAGTAGGGTTTTATCGAAATGAACAAGGGGGTTTGCTTGCCTGGTAGATCAGCAAGGAAGGCACTGCTTCATAGATAGGCACTCTGGAACAGACTCTGGAGCAGGACCTATCGAGAAGGAACAGTGTCGGCAATCAAACACAATCATATGCAACAATATGATGCATGAACATGGCATGTAGATGTGATGCTGTTTGAGCTAATGCAACTAGTAATCATTTGGTTTGAAGTCCATTTGAACCAAAGGTTCAAATGCATCTCCAAATTAAGCTCCTATATATACCATAATGTGTTTTCTCATATTCAGCATGTATAAGTTGGTTTGTCATGCATGAAACTAGTACAGATGGAAAGATTGCATTTTTCTGATAATTTTTCATATATAAATTATTTTAATCTGAGCTACGGTTGAATTGTTATGAATTTTTGAAGTTTAAAACAATTTCTGGAATTTTCTGATTTAATATAAATCTAGAAATCATATACTACGTCAGCATTGAGTAAGCATGACGTCAGCAGTCAACTGCGGCTGATGGGGACAAACCTGACGTGTGGGGCCCACACATCAGTGACAGGGGGTTAGACAGGGGGTTAATTTAATCCCAATTAAAAGTTAGTGGCGCTGGGGCCCACTGTCAGTGTCAGGGGGGTTAGTTAACGGTGATTAGCACTAAGCTAATCACCTGGCCGACGGGGCCCACGCGTCAGTGACCCTGGGGGGTCAAACCCCAGGTCGAACAAGTCAAACCCGCCGGCGGTTAGTCGCCGGCGAGGTCCGCGGCGTACATGTGCCCCGGGTTTCCTCTGTGGTGCTCCAAAAGGCGTGCGGCTAGGTGCGTTGGAAAGCTAGCTCGATGGCGCGTCGGGCGGTGGCCGTGGCTGGGCCTGGGGTGGCCAGAGTCGACGGCCGCGAGCTCGGCTGCGGCCTCCGGAGTTCAGTCGTGCACGGAAACGCGGTTGGAGCTCGAAGGCGAGCGAAGCAAAGCGCTAGGGATGCTCTACGGGGCCTTACGGACTTGTTGGACTCGCCGGGGTGACCAAATGGTCACCGGAGCTGCGTCGACGGCGAGCTCGGCGACGGCGGAGGTTCGGCCGTGGTGGGGAACGGAGTTACGGCGCGGGAACGAGGTGGAGAAGAGAGGGGAACGGCGGCGGAGCTCACCGCGGTTGCAGCGGTCGTCGAAGCGGGCTCGGGGACGCACTGGAGATGGCGAATCAACGGCGATGGTGGTCGGAGCCCGAGGAGGAAGACGATGGCGACGGCGGCTCCACAGGGCGTCCGGCGTCTTGTGGCTTGACGGAGAGCTTCAGGGCGAGGGGGCGGAGCTCCTGCGCGTGTCGGGGAGGCGAGGGGAGGCCGGTGGCGGCGGCTATGGCGAACGGCGGCGACCGACGCGTTCGGACACGGGAGAGAGAGAGCGAGGGAGAGGAGAGGAAGAATCGGGGGGAGAGTGAGAGGTTACGGGGGGGTGGCGTGGCGACGCGCGGGATCGTCCAGAGCGACGAGGGGGGCGCCAGGCAAGCAGGGAGGCTGGTGGCGTGGCGCGGTGGCGCGCGCACGCGCCGGGCACGCTCCCCTCCCTCTATCGAGGACGAAGACGACAGAGGAGGAGGCGGGCTAGGCCGCTTGCTTGCTGGGCCGGCCTGCTGCTGCTGGGCTGCACAGGGAGGAGGCCCAGGTAAGTCTCCCTCTTCTATTTTTGTTTTTCTATTTTTCTGACATTTGTTCTGATTTAGTAATAATACTAAATCAATTTAATACCTTATGCCAATTTTTGCAGGAGCTAGATATATTATTCCAGAGCTCCTTTATAAATGGCATAATTTTTGGACCATATTTCATATATGTAACAATATATAGCCAAAGCAAATAATTATCGGATTAATCCAAATGGCCAAAATTAAATATCCATGAGCTCCTAAAAATATTGGTTTGATTTTTATCTCTGTCCAATATTTTCAGAGGGCAACATGAGCATTTTCTTGGACCCTTTTGGAGAAATTTTTATTTGGGTCATTTTCAAAAATGATTCTGAGGGTTCCACCAATCCTCATTTCAAATTTAAATGAAATTTAAATATGATGCACAAATGGCTAGCTAGTCTAAGTCATACCAGACTAGGGATGTGACAACTCGCCCCTACTTGAAAAAATCTCGTCCCGAGATTCAAGGGTTGACGGAAAGAAAGCGGGGTACTCCAGTCGAAGACGATCTTCTCGCTCCCAAGTAGCTTCTCTCTCGGAATGATGAGACCACTGAACTTTGAGAAACTTGATGTTCTGACGTCGAGTGACACGCTCTGCTTGATCAAGAATGCGAACCGGGTACTCTCGGTATGTGAGGTTATCTTGGAGATCAAGCGTTTCGTGGTCCACTCCGCGGATGGGATCCGAGAAGCAACGCCTGAGTTGAGAGACGTGGAAGACATCATGAACTCGAGAAAGATGTGGGGGTAGTTCCAACTGGTAGGCAACCTCTCCTCGTTTAGCGAGAATGCGAAAAGGACCAATGTAACGAGGAGCCAACTTGCCCTTGATACCGAAACGATGGGTACCCTTCATGGGAGTAACCCGAAGGTAAGCTTTTTCGCCAACTTCATAGGTCATATCCTTATGATGACGATCATACTGACTCTTTTGACGAGACTGGGCTGTTTTCAAATTCTCACGAATGATGCGAACTTGCTCTTCTGCCTCCTGGATCATGTCCGGTCCAAAGAATTGTCTTTCACCGGTTTCTGACCAGTTCAAAGGTGTTCGACATCTTCGTCCATAGAGAACCTCAAAAGGAGCTTTCTTGAGGCTGGATTGATAGCCATTGTTGTAAGCAAACTCGGCAAAAGGAAGACATTTCTCCCAATCCATACCGAATGAGATAACGCAAGCTCTAAGCATGTCTTCGAGAATTTGATTGACCCGTTCCACCTGACCACTCGACTGAGGGTGGAAAGCGGTACTGAAGGAAAGATGGGTTCCCATGGCAGTTTGGAAACTCTCCCAGAAATGAGAAGTGAAAAGACTGCCACGGTCTGAATTGATCTCTAGTGGAACACCATGAAGTGACACTATTCGAGAAATGTATAAGTCAGCAAGCTGACTAGCAGTGATACTCTCTCGAACAGGAAGGAAGTGAGCCACTTTGGAAAGACGATCAACGACTACGAAGATAGCGTTATTCCCTTTCTTGGTCCTGGGAAAGCCGGTGATGAAGTCCATACCAACTTTATCCCATTTCCACTCAGGAATAGCTAAAGGCTGAAGGGTGCCAGCAGGTCTCTGATGCTCTGCCTTAACGCGACGACAAACGTCACATTTAGCAATGAACTCAACGATTTCTCTCTTCATCCTAGTCCACCAGAACCTCTGGCGTAGGTCCTGATACATCTTAGTGCTATCGGGATGAATCGTGAGAGGAGATTCATGCGCCTCCTTAAGAATCAACTGCCGAAGATGTTGCTTCTTGGGAACCACCAAGCGATTCTCAAAGAAAACAACACCACGATCATCCATAGAGAAACATCCACCAACTCCCTTCTTAATGTTTCTCTTGATCCGGGTAATCCCCGTATCATGCTTCTGGGCTTCTATGATAAGGTCCACAAGGGTAGGTTTCGCCACCAAGGTAGAAAGAAATCCGCGAGGAGCTATGTGAAGATTAAGCTTACAGAATTCCTCATGGAGAAGTGGTTGGCCTTGCTGCAACATGAGATTGTTGCAATAAGATTTACGGCTTAGAGCATCAGCCATGACATTGGCTTTGCCTGGGGTGTAGGTAATCCCTAGATCATAATCTGTGATTAACTCCAACCAACGTCTTTGCCTAAGGTTCAGATCCGGTTGGGTGAAGATATACTTGAGACTCTGGTGATCGGTGTAGATCTCGCAACGTTTACCAAGAAGGTAATGTCGCTAGGTCTTGAGTGCATAGACTACGGCTGCAAGCTCTAGATCATGTGTAGGATAATTCTCCTCATGTGGATGCAACTGTCGAGATGCATAGGCAATCACATGACGATCCTGCATAAGAATGCAACCTAGTCCCTGTCGTGAGGCGTCGCAGTAGACAATAAAGTCTTTAGTGAAATCCGGTGGCACAAGTATGGGAGCAGAAGTCAGGCGTCTTTTCAGTTCCTGAAAACTGTACCCACACTGTGGGGACCACTCAAACTTTTTATCTTTCTTGAGAAGTTCCGTGAGGGGTTTGGCTACTTTGGAGAAGTTTTCAACAAAGCGGCGACAATAGCTGGCTAGGCCAAGGAAACTCCTAACTTGTTTAACGGTCTCAGGTGGAGTCCAATCGAGAATGGCTTGAACTCTCTCGGGATTGACAGCAATGCCCTTACCAGAGATTACGTGGCCTAAGTAGGTCACTTCTGGCAACCAAAATTCACACTTGGAGAACTTGGCATAAAGGCGGTGCTCTCTGAGTTTTTCTAGCACAAGTCTAAGATGTTCGGCATGCTCTTCTTCGTTCTTCGAGTAAATAAGAATGTCATCGAGGTAAACCACGACGAACTTATCTAAGTACTCCATGAAGATCGAGTTCATCAGGCGGGAGAATGTGGCTGGGGCGTTGGTTAGGCCGAAGGACATGACGGTGTACTCGTACTGACCATAACGAGTGACAAAGGCTGTCTTGGGAATGTCCCCATTTCTGATTTTGATTTGGTGGTATCCTAACCTTAAATCCATCTTGGAGAAGACTGAGGATCCAGCGAGCTGATCATACAGGTAGTTGATCCTGGGGAGCGGATACTTGTTCTTTATCGTGACCAAATTAACGGGACGATAATCTACGACCATCCGGTCCGTACCGTCTTTCTTCTTGACAAAGAGGACGGGGCAAGCCCAAGGAGAAGAACTAGGACGGATGAAACCCTTTTGCAAGGACTCATCAAGTTGTTTCTTAAGCTCGGCTAGTTCTAAGGGTGCCATCTTGTAAGGTCTCCGGGAGATTGGAGCTGTTCCTGGGATAAGATCTATGACGAACTCTACATCTCTGTCAGGTAGAACACCTGGCAGTTCCTCTGGAAAGACATCCGGAAAGTCACGGACTACCGGGATATCTTCAAGGTCTGGAAGAGGGCTGGCATTAAGAGAATAGAGCTGACGCTTTGCAACTCTAGTGGAGACAGTGACTATCTTGCCAGATGGGTGTGTAAGCTGAACAGATCTGGTGTAACAATCAATCTTGGCATGATGAGCTGTCATCCAGTCCATACCCAAGATGATGTTAATATCTGAGGACTTGAGGGCTACAAGTGATGCAAGGAATACAAGTCTATCAACAAGGATTTCATTACCATGGCTGATTCTGGTGGTCTGCCATCTAGACCTTGGGGTTTGGATTTCAAGCGGAGTTGGCATATCACAAAATGACATGTCGTGCAAACGAGCATAGCCTTCAGAAATGAAGGAGTGAGATGCCCCAGTATCGAATGGAACTGATGCTGGGTGACAATTGACAAGGAGTGTACCAAGAACGACATCTGGATCATCATGAGCGTCTTTAGCTGAGACGTGATGCACACATCCACGTTCAGTGGGAACTGACTTGACACTGATCATCTTGCGTGATGGCTTAATACAGCCAACAGTCTTCTCGGGCTGGGGTGGAGCATAACTAGTCTGAGAGCAGTCACGTGCATAGTGTCCTGGCTTCCCGCATGTGAAGCAAGTCCCTGAGGTTGGACGTGGACCCGCACTGACAAGGGGTCTACCAGTAGGCCTGGGTGGAACATATGACTGAGCTGGGGAAGGCACCACATAGGATGGCCTCGGTGCATATCCGGAAGGAAGAGCGGAGTTTGGAACCCAAATCCGGCGCTTCTGAGAACTAGAACCGGAGGAAGATCCCAAATCACGGGTGTGCTTACAAGACTCCTCGTAAGTGAGCTGAGCTGTCTCTGCATTAATGGCCTTGTTCACAAGGGCTTGGAATGTATCGCAATGATGCAGGTGGAGATCACGACGCAACTTGGGGTTGAGACCCTTCCGGAACCTAGCCTGCTTCTTAGCGTCCGTGGACACTTCTTCTGTGGCATAGCGGGCGAGGTTCTCAAACTCTCGGCTGTAAGCATCAACAGCCATCTTACTCTGGGCGAAACTACAGAACTCTTCTCTCTTGCGATCAAGGAGGGCCTGGGGAATGTGATGCTCGCGAAAAGCCTCAGTGAAATCCCTCCAGGTAGGATTCTGGCCAGCTGGAAGCATAGCCTCATAGTTCTGCCACCAAAGACTAGCAGGACCTTCCAGGTGGTAGGCAGCATAGGTGACCTTGTCACTTTCAGCTACGCTCGCGGAATGCAGCTTATGAGTGATGCTACGGGGCCAGTCATCTGCATCGAGTGGCTCGATGGAATGATGAAAGGTAGGTGGGTGCAAACGAATGAAGTCATGAATGGTAGCAGACCCTTTGAACTGATGTGCGGTGTTCTCCTCGATACGTGCCAACAAACGATTAGACTCACGCTTGTTCCTCTCCATTTCTAACATGAACTCTGCCAACGAAGGCTGGTCGGGAGGATCCTCATCCCTAGCATCTCCATGGTTCTGGCTACGAGCAACAGAACTTCGCTTAGCTGATTGACATCCTGAGAAATGAACCAAGGACGGAGTCAGCATCAACTATGGAATGTAGAATGTAGGACAAGGAATTAGTATCTCTCGAACTCCTAGGGAAAATTCTGGCAGCATAACGGCAGTAAAATGCTCAGAATGAGACATCCTACTAAAAATGGGGTGGTAACATACTCATCATCATCACTCAAGGTTCTGAGATAGTACTAAACAGACTACACCGGAAGTACTCGAAAACTGGGGTATGACTCTGATCAACCAATCCTAAGGGACTACGGAGTAGTAACACGTGATCCTGATAGACGGAAGAGAAGCCTAGTTCCTTAATCCCGTCGGAAAGATAGGATGACTCAGATCAGAAGGGCATAAGGTATAAGGAGTAAAAAGAGCCTTACGTTCCATCCCACAATCAATTCCCTTATATAACTAAAGAATTTCTAGACTCGACTTCGACCAGTTTGGCTTGGTAATCCTACAGGCAGTCAAGCTCTGATACCAGCGCTGTCAGGACCCCGACTCAATGCCACATCGATCCAGCATGTAACACCTCATATCACTTTGCGGCCTCACGCACGGTATCCCCACGGGTGTCGCCTTTCCTTTGCCCGGGACCGTTTGCGCCTTTTGGCACACGTATATGATGGTGTCGCTAGCATCCATATGATAAAGAGCCCGGGCTGACATGGCTAGTCGTAAACCCAAAGTGGCACTAACTTACAGGGACAGGCATCCATGACCCAGCATCGAACGTGTCGGTCATCAGCGAGTGAATCCAGGCTGTAGCACTGGGCTAACAGGACTCCGGTGAACCGGGCTGTAGCAGGCTAACAGGACTCCGGTATTCATCGCGTGACATTTCCCCGAAGGGACAGACACAGGATCGAAGAAGGACACATGCCGGCCAGCCTAAGTGTTCCGGAGCAGTAGCAAGCTACCAGGGCTCAGTGGAAGCACTAGGAGACATTTCCCGGTAAGAGAGGCTACTAAGGATAAACAACTAGATAGTCAGATCCCACACATAGCAGTACACATTACACGTACGCATAACATGCAAGTATGTGCTGTACAACATGGCATCACAGCATAACTCAACAACTCATATAGATAAGGCTCAGAAGAGCCATCGTAGCATTTATTGCAAACAGGGGTCACAAGACCCATCATACAGAGCATACAAGCAACAAGCGGAAGCATTACATGTCTGGGTACAGACATCTACAAATGAAAAAGGCTGAAGAGCCTGACTATCTACAACATCCGATCAAGATCGTAGCTGAGGTACTAGCTACTAGTCGAAGTCCACGAGAACACTAGTAAGACCGAAGTCTCCGCTGCAAAAGCATAAATGAAGCAACATGAGTACAAAGGTACTCAGCAAGACTTACATCAGATCCTATCATACATGCATTTGTATCAAGAGGGTAATGTGGGGTTTAGTTCCAGCAAGCCAGCTTTGACTCTGTGGCTATCCTGTTCTACGACTACCAGAAACTCTTGAGGTGAGACAACGTACACGAGTCCACTAATCACCACACAATACACTACTATGGATTCATCCCCGTCTCCCTACGAGAAGGCCATCCATAGCACTCACACTTGTCTTGAGCATTTTAGAGTATCCACTTCAAGTTGTCTATGTACCATGTAAGCATCCAAGAAGTCCATAACCGCGGACCCGGCTATTCGAATAGATCATGTTAACCCTGCAGGGGTGTACTTCTTCACACACGCTCTCGCCACTTACCGCCATGTACACGTCATGTATCTCGGCAACCTTCAAGCGGAAGCCTGGCGAGGGTGTCGGCCACGACCTGACTAACCACACAAGACTCTAGTCCAGGTTTATCGCCTATTCGGGTTCCACCCGCAAGGAGATCCGGCTGGGGTGTCGCTTACGGCCCCAAACGATGTGTACAGGGTTCCCGAGCCCACCATCCGGGTGCCACTCGGTACACCAGGCCACGTGTGCCTAGTCTGTCCCAAGCCCACCCTGCCGGGTGCCACTTGGTAGAAAAATAGCACTACCTACAAACACCAGAAACTAGTTGCGACTCCTGGACAGAGACCAAGTTGGTTAATAAGTCGAGAGGGGTCGAGTTACCGGAACCCAATGTGTGGTAGTATCGAGTCATTGGACAACATACATAGAACTCAGTGCTTAAGGACGGTTCCAGTGAGACAACCCACCATGTACTCCTACATGGCCTCTCACCGCTACCTTTACCAAATCGTATTCACACACTTCACTCTCAGCATCAGAACATATCGTGACACTCCAATTCATTCCCAATGAATCAGACCTGACACAACTCTAAGCAATAGCAGGCATAGCATGGTAGGAACACAACAATGGCTTCAATCAACTCCTACACATGCTAGTGGGTTTCAACTATTTACTGTGGCAATGACAGGTCATGCAGAGGAATGGGTTCAACTACCGCAGCACAAAGTAGCAGATGAACAGTTGTTGTCCTAATGCAATAACTGAGAGCAGGAGCGAGAGAGTAGGGTTTTATCGAAATGAACAAGGGGGTTTGCTTGCCTGGTAGATCAGCAAGGAAGGCACTACTTCATAGATAGGCACTCTGGAACAGACTCCGGAGCAGGACCTATCGAGAAGGAACAGTGTCGGCAATCAAACACAATCATATGCAACAATATGATGCATGAACATGGCATGTAGATGTGATGCTGTTTGAGCTAATGCAACTAGTAATCATTTGGTTTGAAGTCCATTTGAACCAAAGGTTCAAATGCATCTCCAAATTAAGCTCCTATATATGCCATAATGTGTTTTCTCATATTCAGCATGTATAAGTTGGTTTGTCATGCATGAAACTAGTACAGATGGAAAGATTGCATTTTTCTGATAATTTTTCATATATAAATTATTTTAATCTGAGCTACGGTTGAATTGTTATGAATTTTTGAAGTTTAAAACAATTTCTGGAATTTTCTGATTTAATATAAATCCAGAAATCATATACTGCGTCAGCATTGAGTAAGCATGACGTCAGTAGTCAACTGCGGCTGATGGGGTCAAACCTGACGTGTGGGGCCCACACGTCAGTGACAGGGGGTTAGACAGGGGGTTAATTTAATCCTAATTAAAAGTTAGTGGCGCTGGGGCCCACTGTCAGTGTCAGGGGGGTTAGTTAACGGTGATTAGCACTAAGCTAATCACCTGGCCGACGGGGCCCACGCGTCAGTGACCCTGGGGGGGTCAAACCCCAGGTCGAACAAGTCAAACCCGCCGGCGGTTCGTCGCCGGCGAGGTCCGCGGCGTACATGTGCCCCGGGTTTCCTCTGTGGTGCTCCAAAAGGCGTGCGGCTAGGTGCGTTGGAAAGCTAGCTCGATGGCGCGTCGGGCGGTGCCCGTGGCTGGGCCTGGGGTGGCCGGAGTCGACGGCGGCGAGCTCGGCTGCGGCCGCCGGAGTTCGGTCGTGCACGGAAACGCGGTTGGAGCTCGAAGGCGAGCGAAGCAAAGCGCTAGGGATGCTCTACGGGGCCTTACAGACTTGTTGGACTCGCCGGGGTGACCAAATGGTCACCGGAGCTGCGTCGACGGCGAGCTCGGCGACGGCGGAGGTTCGGCCGTGGTGGGGAACGGAGTTACGGCGCGGGAACGAGGGGGAGAAGAGAGGGGAACGGCGGCGGAGCTCACCGCGGTTGCAGCGGGCGTCGAAGCGGGCTCGGGGACGCACTGGAGACGGCGAATCGACGACGATGGTGGTCGGAGCCCGAGGAGGAAGACGATGGCGACGGCGGCTCCACAGGGCGTCCGGCGTCTTGTGGCTTGACGGAGAGCTTCAGGGCGAGGGGGCAGAGCTCCTGCGCATGTCGGGGAGGCGAGGGGAGGCCGGTGGCGGCGGCTATGGCGAACGGCGGCGACCGACGCGTTCGGACACGGGAGAGAGAGAGCGAGGGAGAG
>NC_041388.1:322115081-322124813 GCF_002162155.2 Triticum dicoccoides
CTGGTGGCGTGGCGCGGTGGCGCGCGCGCGCGCCGGGCACGCTCCCCTCCCTCTGTCGAGGACGAAGACGACAGAGGAGGAGGCGGGCTGGGCCGCTTGCTGGCTGGGCCGGCCTGCTGCTGCTGGGCTGCACAGGGAGGAGGCCCAGGTAAGTCTCCCTCTTCTATTTTTGTTTTTCTATTTTTCTGACATTTGTTCTGATTTAGTAATAATACTAAATCAATTTAATACCTTATGCCAATTTTTGCAGGAGCTAGATATATTATTCCAGAGCTCCTTTATAAATGGCATAATTTTTGGACCATATTTCATATATGTAACAATATATAGCCAAAGCAAATAATTATCGGATTAATCCAAATGGCCAAAATTAAATATCCATGAGCTCCTAAAAATATTGGTTTGATTTTTATCTCTGTCCAATATTTTCAGAGGGCAACATGAGCATTTTCTTGGACCCTTTTGGAGAAATTTTTATTTGGGTCATTTTCAAAAATGATTCTGAGGGTTCCACCAATCCTCATTTCAAATTTAAATGAAATTTAAATATGATGCACAAATGGCTAGCTAGTCTAAGTCATACCAGACTAGGGATGTGACAGGCTGTTGATGAACAGTACAAGGGGAAGAACAACCTCGTGAGGTCGAGGTGTTCTTGTGCTTGGTGAACTTGTGAGGGTGAGATGATCTTGGATCCGTTCTCGACTTGTGATCAGGTCGATCCTCTCTTTCTCTACTGTGGTGGCTAGTTCTACTTATATAGGCCCTGGTCCTCTCCACAAATGTTCAGCCAATTCAAAAGGGGACAACTAGTATAGCTTATCCTGACAAAAGTGGTCTTCGCCTGCCAAAGGCTCTGGTGATGACGCCGTCTTGGGCTCCATGGTGACCTCCATCTTGTCGTCCTTCTGGTCTTGGTCTCATTGCACAAATATGGAAACCTTTGCTTGATGCCTCGGTACTGCACCTGCGCTTGCCCCCTTAGCACCAAAGAGGAAACAAGGACACTACGCGCTGGCGCCCGCCTGGTCTCGATCGTCATGGCTCACGTCACGACGACCTCGCGAGGTTTGCCTTGCCTTGATCTCTCCACCCCTCATGAGCCTGCCTGGCAAGGACGCTCCTGAGGAGGTCTTGCGTCGTTCGCCTGGCGAGGCTTGGCCCCTTGCGAGGGTCTTGAATCCCTTGTCGACGAAGATGGGCCGTACAGGCCTGCTAGCTCGGCCACGCCGTGGGCCGCAGGTAGGCAAGTCTGGGGACCCCCGTTCCCAGAACACCGACACCAGCACCTCGAATCCTCGATACTACTACTATAAGTAGTAGGAGTAGTAGGGTGGCATGGGCCAAAACAAGCATTCACGCCCAGGAGTACGGCACACGCCACCAGCACGACTTCCATTTGACACCATATTTCTTGGAGTCCGTACTACAACAATCTCTTCAACCTCATCGTTTCTCTAACTCAGCCATCGTGCGGCGGGCGAGGTGGGGGTTTGCCGATAGTTGGTTTCCTCAACTGCAGTCCCACTTGTAGGCCAACTCCAATGCACAACCCCAAATGGACCTCCGTTTTGCCCGGATTCTGTTCATTTGGGTATGGCAATGGGGTCGTATCCGGGCCATTTCTCAGATGTGGTGGCCGTGCGCCGAACGCGCAGACGCATCCCGACCGCGTACATTTTTCTTTGCAAATACATATCTTTGTTTCATCATTGATTTTTTTGGTACATGGAAATACATCACCAAAATTTTGACTAGAAAAACAAGAACCACAAGAATACATTTTAGAAGATATCCAACTTCCATAACTGCTCCTGTAAGTTGGATTAGTGCCTTCTCGATGCATTCATTGTTTATCTGCGGAGGCTCGATCCTGCGTGCTTCTTTCTTCTTCGAGTGCAAAGAAGTAGACGTGTCTAGCCTCTATTCTATCAACAAGTGCACTAGTATCATCTCTAAGCCTCTATGCTAGCTAAAAGTGCTAGAACATCTACTAAATTGCGCTCTATCAAATATATCATTGTACTCTTCTTCCCAATACCAAAACTTGCATCCATTCTACACAATAAAGTTTTAAGTTAGCACAACTAGTCTAATCCGAGAGCACAACCAAAGATTTGGTCGAGTTCTTCCTCCTTTTGCCGACACATGGGACATCCAACATCCAGGTCGTGTCATGCAAGAAAATAGAGCGGTAGTTGAAGCCACGTGATGTGCATCTTGGGTTAAACTGTAAATAGAATCTTACTACTCTTGAGTAACTCTAAAAGCGACCACCGAAGATCTCTATTGGATTTGTTTTTCATCACCAGCACGTCAAGGTGAAAGATGTGCATGTTCAGTGGGTCCTCTTCCGTTTTCACTGACATGTGGGGCCGCATATGAGAAAACAGACGATGGGCTCCACATGTCTGCTGCCTGGCTGAGAAGAGAGATAGAGGAGGGCTGAGCACGGACTGCAGGAAATTTGTTCTACATAACCAACACCTCAATTTAGTGGGGTGGCATGGGCCATAACTAGTATTCATGTCTAGCAGTACGACACACGCCACCCACACGAGTCCCATCCAACACCAATTTTCTTGTAGTCCATGCTACAACCATCTCTTCTCCCTCCTGTTTTCTCAGCCATCACGCAGTGGGCGGGGTGGGGGTTTGTCGATAGTCGGTTTTCTCAACAGCGGTCCCACTTGTAAGTGAAAATGCAACACAGCACGCATTCCCCCTTGAGCGGCGTGCCGGACCAACCATGTGGGGGTGCGATGCGAACACGGCAGGCTTTTGCTTTTGAACTTGTAACTTGTAAATTTTGGTTCTGCTCCATGGCGCGACCGATAGATAGAAATAACGATTTTCCCTAGAGTAATGAGAAGTTTGGTTCTGGCGCGGTTCATGCATGGAGTACGCAGGAAAATTATGAAGTTGATGCGAAAGGTAAGATAATTACTAGTAGTACCATATACTACTACATGGATTTGATGGAAAGATAAAGACACATACGGATCCATCAACAACATCCTCACGCCGTAGTGCACCGAGTCACCAACTGACGTGTGAGGAGCACCGGCGTTGGCGGCAAGCTCAACGTGCTTCTGAACAATGCCGTCCAAGGTTACCCTGCGGTCCAAGAAGGCCAGCGTCCTATCGTCCTCCTCTTGCATGTAGTAGTCCTTGTGAACGATTTGCGCATAGACGTGGGTGATTATGTCGATGTCTCTTGCTGCGCCAGGCGCTGCGCGGCGAGCGCGACCTCGAGGTGGACATTCTCCGGCGCGACGGCGGGCAGTCGCAGGGCCACCAGTGCGTCGAAGAGGTTGTCACCATAGAGGCCGTTGAGGGTGGCAGGCATCGCAGAGCCTGGGCGCGTGGGCTGGAGGCGTACGTCAAGCTCGTCCGCGAGCTTCTTGATGATGGTAAAGTTGTCGAGGAAGCTGACAAGGACCTCGTCGAACAAGGAGACGAAGCTGTCATCCAAGTGGCCCCTCGCACTAGAGGCCTCAAGCACTACCTAGAGACGTTACTCAGTGCCCGACCGCAGGCTGGTGTCGTGGACCATCTGGCACAGCCGGCTGATGCTCGCGCTCATCGCCTCCATGGGTCTAGCTTCTAGTCAATTGATCTTGCGATTGGAGTGCTCACTCTTACCCTTGGGTGCGTAGGTGCGTAGGATTTCGTAGATTGTACTAGCGGGAGCCTTTATATGAGAAGTGCAGACTGCGTTGAATTCACGTGCGTGTTGGCCATCTACTCCTCGCCCCTCTACTGCACCTGCCTTTGGTTGTATGACAGGTTGTCCAGCCACCCGTTGGGCCCACGTGTCATACACCCAAAGGCAGGTGCAATAAGTCAATGAAGCCGCGTCCCCCTCCATGCCCGTGCATGCTTTCAATGACTTGAGACTACCAAACATCACATGCAGTGGTTAGTTCATTGCATGTAATCCTATTAAGTAGCAAAAAAGACATTAAGTTATCTCGCCGATAGGAATAAAACAATACACCATATATTTATTCACAGAGGGAGTAGTACATTTTTGTGACATGCATTACTAAATATTTCTAGTCAAATACTAAATCCAGATGGACATGGTAGTACTACTAAATCTAGACGGTGGTGCTAGTACTACTAGTAGTAGTAGTACTACCAATGTAGTAGCACTGTACTACCCGTTGCTCAAATTATTATGTGTTGCTCCTCACAATGAAGTGACAAGACCCTACGCCAGAGACGACACCTGAGTATAGGAGCCGTGTTCAGCATACCATAGTCAGCCTCACCGTCTGCAGCCACTATCATCATGGCTGTAGACCTAGCCTGCTTACAACTAGTCGTGTTCAACATAATTTACCGTGCGTAGATGCCCGTGAATCGCACGGAACACCAAGATTGGGGGGTGCATGACGCCGGTAGCGGCCATCGCGCCACATTTTTCCATGGCCTTCTAGATGTGGTGGGGAGGAGATAAGGCTGATTGTGAGAGACAAGGAGTTGTTTGTAAATAGGGAACAAGTGTGGGCATCTTTTTGCAAAACTGGAGAAGTTTAGTTTGTATGCGTCAGATCTAGATCCGACGGCTATTGGTGAAAGATGGCAGGCAAAACATCATCACCAACTCAGGACCTGTTTGATTTGCAAGATTTTGAAAACACAGGAATAGGACACGGCAATATTACAAGTTTCAAACTGATATTACAAATGTTAGGAGTAATGCTGCACCTACGAAGAGGGAATTACTAGGAAGTTTACGTAAGGACTTTCGTTACTTTAGGTGGATGCAGCATTATCGTACAAACTAAAATCCACCGCCCTGACAAGTCACTAATGGGAAAATAAGTTTTTGAGTCTCTGGCCACTTGATGTTTCAAAAACAAATTCAGCTTCTGCGGAGACATTGTCATTTAGGCTTAAACGCTTGCGGTGATCAGCACGCCATTCATTGTTGCACCAGAGAACGCCAAACCTCATTACCTTGAGCACACTTGCCTCCAGAACAAAGAACCTGGCCAATTTAATCTCAGATGTGCTACCTCGGTAGTCGATCAAATCAATTTCTGTAAGATGGATATCAAGGCATTCGATGAGATTGTTATAGTGCAGCACATTTTTCACTTTTGGGTCTTTTTATCTGCAAAAGAAGAGAACATATTAGAGCAGCTGGCTGTATAAGATTGTCGTGTCATCAAGAGGTACCAATATCATTCGCTCATACGATAGGGTTGGCTGGCTTGTGATATTTTTTCACTCTCTTTCTCTTTCCTCTCATTTACCTAGGAGTACATGAAGAGCTTGGGAATTTGTTGCCTTCCACTATGTGTCTGACGCCATATTTTGCAGAAGTATGCCACATAATACGCATCGATGTCAAATCAAAAGATTTTGGCACTGCTCTCGCGATGTGAGAGAGTTGGCACCGCTGTGCACACAGACCCACATGTATAAACAAATCAATCAAACCAACTACACCAGCCTCTCACTCTCCCAAACAAGTGTTTTTTTATTGCCTCAGTCCTCTCTCTCTCTCTCCCACGCAAGTGTTTTTTCATTGTGTGGGTTATTAATTTGGCACCGGAGCAAAGTAGGTGATCCAGATTGGGGCACTAGGTGAGCAATGGAGGGGCATCGATGCCAAATGCATCACAAGTGAATTTGGCACGTGTTTTGCCCTACATAGTGGAGGGCCGTTATAGCCCACTTTTGTACTACCTCTTATTTAGTATAAAATTTTGACCATAGATTTACGTAAGAAAATGCCAATGCATGTCACTAAAAATTACACCATTTGAAATTATGTTCAAATACGAATCCAATGATATAGTTCTTAGTGACATGCATTAACATTTTGTCAGTTAAATCTACGGTCAAATTTCGATACTACAAAATAGGAAGAGTAAACCAGGACGGAGGTAGTACTTGCACTTAGGGTAACCATAGAGTTATTGGAGTAGTCTAAGTTACTTTCCACTATGACTAGTGTAGGCTACTATAGTAGTACAACAAAAAAACGATGCAGGTGATCACATGAGAAAAAAATACTAAAAACATTTATTTCGGTGCAGTGCGTAGATGCAGTTTTAAACACTACACTTGTCATCGTAATTTGGGACAATTACGAAAAATTTGAGCTACGTTGTGATTACCATTTACTAATAGGAAAGAAGTTTCACCTTGATGAGTAGCTTCTCCGTGCACGGAAAGCATGTAAGGAATCCAACAACTTGATCCAGATTGGGGCCGATAGATTTTATTGCCAAGATCTTCACTGTGCGCATAGACTGGGTCAAGCTTGTGGGAATCATTTTTTGGAAGATGGTCGTATATACATCAAGAAGAAATTTAAAAATGTGAATTTCAAGAAGACGGAGAAGAAGATGAGTGTTGTACCTGAACGATTACGGATCCAATAAAGACTTCGGAGAATTTGGCAGACGAGTGCACCAACACTGTCAATTTTGGTGCGTCATTGACCCTGATTTTTGTTGGACCTTCTAGATCTGATACAAGCAATCTCTCAACGAAAGGCGCATTCTCAATGACCGTAACGTGGAATAGCTGGAGTGATCTCTTCCCAATTGATGTCTTGTTACGGGGCCTGCAAGACACATAAATCCATCGGAGATTCATCGAGGCGATGTGCAGGCTAATGAACCCGTGGATCTGCTCAAGACGAAGGTACTCGAGCACAGTAGAGCTACGGAGCAGGTGCTCCATAGCCTTCTTCGAGATGACAACATCAAAGAGGTCGAGCTGCTTGAGTTGAGGGAGAAGAAGGGCTGGTGCGACATTAATCTGGGGAAGATAGCAGGAGCTGAAGCTGGCGCGGCACAGCGTTGGCGCGAGGCGGAGCACGGACAGCGGCAGAGAGCGACATCGTCCAGCTTCAAAGCTGAGCTCCTCGAGCTGATCTAGGTTGGGGGATAAGAACCACTCGTCGAACTTGGGTTGGACCTTGCAGTTGGTACTGAACATGCGGATGTCAAGGCGTCTGGCTGGCCCAGGGTGCGATGAAAGGATCTTGGAGACTACGGCCATGCATTTGCAATCCAGGTCGCAGAGGCAGCTGTCGACGGTGAGGTTGAGGGGGACGCGGTGCCAGAGGGGGTGCCACCGCCGGGAGAGCAGGGCGGTGCGCACGACATATTTGGTGGGGAGGAGGCCGATGATGACGAGGAGCATGTCGTCGGGGAGGCTGCTGATGAAGTCCAGGCTCGCCGGATGCGGTTTTGGCTCGAGCCGCCTCCGCTTGTTGGCTGCCTCGTCGTCCATCTCAACCGGCGGCGATGCCGGTGTACACGTGTGCTGGTGTGTGTTGTGTGTTGGGTGTGCGCGAGTGCCTCCTTCTGTGCATGCCGCCGTGCCGTGGTGAATTGTGCGCGAGTGCGTCCTCCATGCGGAAGAAGTGTGTCCTCAATGCGCCCTCAAATTACTAGCGAGCTGGGTGCTACCCCGAGTGGTTTCAACTTTGTTTACTTCACCGCGTGTCAGATGGGCCTCTAGTTTACTTATTTTCACCCACTGCCACATGGGCCAGCACACGAAGAACAAAACACGAGCTGACAAGGCAGCATGTGGACTGGTTGACCGGTCAACTAAACAATATACGGAGCTATACGCTGACACACTGAGCGTATAATCCATCGGTATAGAGTGTTCGTGTGAGAGGGGAGGCCCGTGAGAGATAGCAGAGAGAGAGAGAGCTACTCCCTTCGTTCGATAATGTAGTTCCAACATTTTTTTAGAAGTCAAACTTTTGAAACTTTGACCAAGTTTATAAAGAAATTACTTATATCTACAATACCAAAGATAAATGATAGTATGAAGTAAGTACATGTTGTGATGAATCTAATGATCTTTCCAGATGTAAATGTTTTTCTCCACATATACCTGGTCAAATTTTTCTGAGGTTTGACTTTTCAAAACATCCATATGCTTATGGACGTGAGACAGTCCCTAACTAGAGATAGAGAGAGAGTGAAATATAAAGAGTGAGTGAAAAAAGTGTGTGTGCGTGTGTGAAAGATACATGGACAACACTTGATAAAAGTCGAGAAACAACGTGTGTGTCTTATGAAAACATATCACACATGCATCTTCGACAATGGAAGCAAGGATGAGGAGATAGTGTGTGGTTGTTTGCAACCGAGAGAGCAAGACCCCTGGCACGTGGCCAAGAGGGGTCTGAAAAACAAGGGAGAGAGGTCGAGAAAAACGTACGGAGAAAATGTAGACATGGGGAGGAGAGAGTGTATGTTTGTCATAGAGAGATCCCCTGGAGATCGTGATGGGACTACATGGGTGGGAGATCGAGTAACAAGGTGTGTGCGCGATAGAAGATACCTCGAGATATCAAGATAGACGTATGGATGTAAGGAGACAATACGTGTGTTCCTGATGGCTAGTGAGAGATAATCATACTTAGGGGGGAGTGCTTGCGCCTATGATGGAGTGACGGATTATGGTACTTATTAGGGGGTGCGTGTCACATAGAGAGAGAACAAGGGCGGAGAGTGTTGGATGGGTCTATATGTATAGCGTGAGCGAGACATGTGTATGTGTGAACCAGGGAGATATAAAGTTTGAGAGAGATTGAGGAGCCCCGATAAGGCTGAGTGGTGCGTCAGATAGCTGAGAGGGGGGAAGAGATATTCCATCCACTCGATAATGCAGTGCATGCAATTTTTTTAGAAGTCAAACTTTGAAACTTTGATCAGGTTTACACAAGTGTTATTTATATCTTCAATACAAAAGATACATCATACGAAACTACATCTTATGGTGAATCTAATGGTATATGTTTGCCGTTCCATATGTAATTGTTTTTCTCCACGTACATGATCAAACTTTGTGATGTTTGACTTTTCAATAAATTGATATGCTATGGACCGAGGAGAGTGCCTAAGTCGAGAGGGATCAAGTGCGTGTGAAGGAGAATGAGTAAGTGTGCAAAGAGAGTATGTGTGTGAAAGAGAAAGTGACAACAAACGATAAATTAGAGAGAGAGTGTTTTTTTCGTTTCTTAGGCGAACATATCACGCATGCATCTCTGAGATAGAAAAGCGAGGCGAGGAGATACACGAAGATAGCTAGTGTGTGATTGTTTGCAACGGAGAGAGACACCCCTATAGCACATGTCCAATAGAGGTCTGGCCAACAAGGAACAAAGGTCGAGAGGGAAACATGGAGAACATGGACGCATGGGGAGGGCGAGAGGGTGTGTGTGTGATAGAGAGACCCCCTCGAGATCGTGAGGGGACTATATGGGTGGGAGATCGAGGGAGGTGCGTGCGCGATAGAAAGATTCCCCACGAGAAATCGAGATAGACCATGCACATGTTTGTGATGGAGACTAAGATTAGCTAGTCATATACATATAGGGGGGACTAGTTTGCCTACAATTGAGTGAGAGACCATCATACTTGGCTAGCTAGGCATGAGATTGTGTGTGTGTGCGGGTGAGATGGAGAGAGAACGAGGGAGAGAGATAGAGTTTTAGATGGGCCTATCGAGTGCGAGTGAGATATACATGTGTATGTGTGACCCAAGTAGATGGAGAGTTTGAGAGAGGGGGGAAGAGCTCCGAGACGACAGAGTGGTGCGTGAGAGAGTTACGGGCAACGAGCCAAGGAATTTGTGTGCATACGATGAGTGCACCCAAGATATCTAGCTTGGACTAGAGAATCATACATAGTGTGCGAGAGAGACCTATAGATGGAGTATATATGCATGTGAACTAGA